>NC_048926.1:584325-737075 GCF_011077185.1 Oxyura jamaicensis | reverse complement strand
CGCCGGCACCTCCCGGCACCGGGGCTGCTCCGCGGGCGCTGCACCCGGCGGAGCGGGCCGGGCGCTGCCGGGGCGGGCCTTGCGGCCCCCGGGCCGGGGGGTGAGTGTGGGTGCCCCGCGTGGGCCGGGGCAGCCGAGCACGGGGCGCGGTGTGCCGGCAGCCCGGCGCCACGGGGACCTGCGGCCGGCCTCCCTGACCCCCGTCCGGCCTTGGAGGGCCGGGTGCCGTCGCCTCTTCTCGTTTTCCAGTCATCCGTGCGTACGTGGGGCCGTGTTTCCCTCCCTCGTGTGTTTGTGGTGGGACAGCCGGGGTTACCTCCGCGTTCAGTGCTTTTAAAGCCGACTTTTATAGCCCTTTGCTCAGCTGGGGCGAGCGTTCGCCTGGCATGGGGCCGTAACCCTTGTTATTACCGGGTGGAGATGAGGGAGCGCTTCCCTCGTAACTGCCTGCTTCTTTCGCGTTTAATCTCTGTTTGGGAAGACAGGCTTGTATTTGTGCTCTTGAATTTAGCTTTGATTTGGGTGTATCGGGAAGGTCTGGCAGCGGCGTTTACAATATTTGTGTTTGGGTTACAGCGTGGCTAAAGGCAGAGGCAGCTCGGTGCCAAGAGGAGCGCTGGGTGCAGGTGCTGAGGCGAGGAGCCGCCTGCCGCACTGCAGGCAGGAGGGGGACAGGCACGGCTCGGCCTGGGGGCTGAGCCCCGGCTGCCCCTGCTGGGGACGGGCTCAGCCAGCTGCAGGCGGTAAAGGAAGGCCAGGTGCCCCCAGGTCTGTCATCCTCCCTCAGCGTGAGGTGAGCCATAGTCAGTTTCGCTGGTTATTACCTGCCTTGCAATTCCCCACCGCTTCGCCTAAGTGCAGCGCAGCTAACAGTTTGACCGGGCTGAAGACAGTGGCTGGCTCCCTCCTGCAGATACACTTAGCTCGGCTGTAATGAGCAGGGTTAGCGAGGTCAGCGTGAATATTCATGGTAGGAAAAGCGAGTGTGCGGTGTTTGCCAAAGCAGGGCCTTTGAAAAGTCCTTGCACCTCTCAGTTATGTGGGGATACCTCAGTTCTCCTTGACAGCTGCTTTTTTTTTTTTTTTATCTTGAAATGGGTACAGTTAATTATCAGAACGAATGCACTTGACAGTTTAATTAGCCAGCTGCTGTCCTGCTTTGCGTGTGTATTTGCGTGTGCATGCCTGTCCGGGGGGGTGGCGGTAAAGCTGCCGGCGTGCTGCCCTTGTGCTAGGCCGGCTTCCTGACTTTGCTGTCCCCACAGGTCTGTTTCTTGGCTGTGCTGTGCAGCACTGAGTGCATTCC
This sequence comes from Oxyura jamaicensis, assembly GCF_011077185.1. Taxonomy (NCBI): domain Eukaryota; kingdom Metazoa; phylum Chordata; class Aves; order Anseriformes; family Anatidae; genus Oxyura; species Oxyura jamaicensis. Next base: position 735,769 of record NC_048926.1, on the reverse strand, counting down.
CCACCTGTTTACTCCTAGCACTCTCTCAATGACATTCTTTAATACTTTCTTTTCATAAGGACTGTTAGCACAGTGTTGCAACAATTTCATTGTGTTTGCAAATCAGGACCTTGAGCGTGGGTAAAGTACAGGCATCGTTCTCCAAGGTTTGTGTTCAGCGCTTACCGTGTGCAAGCTGGAACGATAACGGTTTGTTACGTGTGTCAACCTTAAACTCAGCAGGAAGATCTTTTTACGGCATTTTGTATCACACACAACGTGGGCCAAAATTTCTTGGACCAAAAAATAGGGATTAATTTACTGAAAAAGTGCTAGCCTTTAAAAAGTGCTCTCAGACTTCTCGGATGGCTTTACAAAGAGGAAACTGTGCTCTAAGCAGCGTGATAGCCTCCCATGATGACACAGATGACTGGCCGGGAGGATGAGGAAGAGCAGTGGGTGTTACCTCGGCTGGAGCCAGCCTCTGACACAGATTCCTGAGGAGTTTCCATGCGCTCTGGTAGGCGGGCAGTGAAGCGAAGTGAAAGCCTCCTGCAGGAGGAGAGGTTGGTAACCAGAGGGATGTGCACTGCGAGGACAGGACACGGTCCTGGGCAGCGGCTGTAGTAGAGACTCCCCTTATAGTGAGTCCAAACTAACTCCCAAAGCCCCTGAGCACTCCTGACAGACCTGAAACGAGCGAGATTTTAACTAGCACATGTCACTGACCCTTTGTGTTTAATAACAGAATGGTTTGTTTATTTACTTAAAAGTGTGAATGTTTAAATATTTGGGTTCTGGCACGGAAACCTTTCTGTAACTGGGTAAAGCACTGCATTTTCTTCTCCCCACCCCATCCATCCTTTTCTTTTTTTCATCTGCAAGTATTAAATGGAAGAGGTCATTTGTAATAAAGTTACAGATGATCAGATTTTATAAAGCGCATTGGGTGGTTCAAGTGGCAGCCATGCAGTACCTGCAGGGAGCCCCCCGTCGATGTGATTGCCTTCGTGTAAACGGCTGTAGGTGTTACGGTGGTGTTACAATGCTTGGCTGATGTCTTTTTGAATGAGGGATTCTGTACGTGTGAAAAATATTAGGCGTAAAAATCGTTGTTCACTTGAAAATATGCAACCCGTTTGGAAGGTTTGTGCTGATGTCATGGATGGCAGCCATCTCTGTACTCACTGGTGACACATCTGAATAATAACAGAATTTAAATCCCCCTGAAAGTACAGAAAAATGACATTAGCATGCGGTTAACATTGATAGGGAAATGAACGATTTATTCTCAACCTTTCTAGTTGCTTTGTTTGAGCATGAGCACAGTCAGGTTTATTTAAAAGCAGGTGTTCACTTGGCAGCCCTTAACGGTTCGCTTTGGAGCTGCTGGGTGGGGGACTGCAGCCACGTGCTAGCGACGGCAGGAAGGGAGCCGCCTTCCTTGCCTCAGGACTGGGCACAGGTGGGAAGCCACTCACCAGCTGCACAGCTTCCTGTCGTAAATTACTGCTGTTTGGCTGCTGCTTGTGTCTGTAACACCCTTACCATGGATGCTCTCTCGGGGTGAATGTCTTAGCTCTTGAGTCTTACGAGGTGCAGTGACATCTCTAGCTTCTTTGTGCTGAACGCTGTGGGAAAGCTTGCAGAAGTTGCAGGTGACAAGAAGTTTAAGCAGCAGCTTGCATGCGGATGGAGGAAGGTTTGTGGATTTTTCTGCCTGTCTTTTGTGGTCGCTTGGATAAAAGTGGCAGGGAAAAGCTTAAGGATCCTGATGGACACACAGGTGGCAAGCACAAAGAACTTCACTCAGTTTGATGTCTCCGGCTCCTTTCCCAGTTCAGATTCCCAGTTCTGCAGAAATTGTAGGTGCAAATGATAAAACACGGCTTTTCATCCGTAGTGCTTCCCAGCATGCTTGCTGCGCGTTTGTCAATAAGCACAGCGCTTATTCGCTGCTGTAGTTTGTCATCACTGATGTAAAAAAAAGATGCATCGATTGTTTACAGGCATAAGTGAGGCTGGGTTTTTGTAGGGGGTGCATTTGGTGCTGGGTGACAGCAGAGAATTGTTGTTCTGTGTGGTCCGAGTTCTGCAGCCGTTGAAATGAGCCCGTGGTGCTTCCTGAAAATGAAGTTGTTAATGAAGGCTTTGCGATACCATAATAAAAAACTAGAAGGAAAGAGGTAGCTTTGCTTTTTGCTCTTTCTCCCCGAGGGACTGGTAGTAAATGTTCTAAGAATTATTTTTCCTCTCTTACCTAAAAGTTTGGAAATGTGGGTATTTGTAAGCCTTTAGAAAGTGTCTTGCTGGTAATGTTTGCAGTGCTTTCTCTCATGTTTGTCTGCGTGGAAAGTATAAAATATACTGGGTTCCTTCTATGTTACTTATTACTTAGTTATACTTCTGACTGTCGTGTTACGTTACGCAGCTCTGCACCTCTGAGTGCACCTCTCACTGTATCCTTTGCGTCCTGTAAAATTATTTTACAGTTCCATATTGGCATCGCCCAGGCTGGGAACAATTGATTTAGCATTGCGTAACAATTAACACTGTGGTTACGGGCGGGTTTTGCAAATACTAATTCTGAGGTAGCTTCTAGTGTGCCATAATGGAGAGTGGGCTTGACTGGTGGTCTGTATCTCCATCTGTTGGATAAGGAATGGCTCTTCAGGAGTTCTTAACAGCTGTAGTCCGATGGGATGCAATGTACCTGTACGTGGTGCATTTTCCATGGACGTTACCAGGTTCAATTCCTCTGGCTACAGGGATTGGTTGCACTCGAAATGCAGGCAGCATTTGTCAAAATTACTGTAAAACTATGTTCTGGAAGAAATTTCAAGGTGATGTTTATGTAGATGAGATACAGCGTCAATTTGTGTTGGACTCCACGTTTTTGGAATAGGTCTTGTGCATGTCTTATGTCTGGGTCATGCCAAGGATAAGTAATGCAACTTTAATCCCACCGGTTTCATTCATTAAATTCATGCCAGGCTTTTCTGACAGAAGACCGGTTCTGGAAAGTGCACGGTGACCATAGGAAGCTCCAGAGCCTATTTTTGACAACGGGTCCTTGGGCTTGCAAATGAAGAACTCTGCCCATCAGGCCCGTGATGGGTGCTGCAGCCCTGGGACTTGAAGCACGTGCTGATTCAGAATGCTATAAAAAGGGTGATTTGGGGCAAAGTTACTTACGTGTGTTGGGCAGTGCCAAACTGTTGAAAAGTATCTTTTGCAAGTATCTTTTTTTGTAAGAAGCCAAACGGGTGAGGTGTAACACTAGCCCGTTTCCCTGTGTTTTTCAAGTGCCCGCTTCAGTCTGTTATTCCATCCCTACGTGAAGGTGGGCACGCTCCCCGGTGAGGAAGGAGAGAATTGGGTGCCAGGCGCAGAGATGGCATACGTGCCGATAAGTCATGGTTACCTCTTGATTAAACCGGCAGGTGTGAGAGCAAAATGGCAGGAAACAGCCTGGTGCTGCCCATCGTTCTGTGGGGGCGGAAGGCTCCCACCCACTGCATATCAACGCTGCTGCTGATGGATGACGTGTCCATGATCGTCACGGGCTGTCATGATGGACAGATATGTCTCTGGGACATCTCTCCAGACTTAGAGGTGAGCCCCGGCATGGTTTTTATTTTCTGTGTGCTGTAAGCGTGTAGCTTTGTTGCCAAAGTGATTTAGTCTTCAGTATTATAGCACAGCGTCTGTTCTGGTCTTCAGCTCTTGCTATACCCCATGCGTTTATCCTTTCTTCCTCTGCTCATGAGATGAGGCCTGGATGTGACATCATGCCTCCGGTGGTGAATATTTCAGGTCAGAAAGAGGCCGTTCTGCTCTCATGCTCCGTTACTGCTGCTGCAGTAATCTTAAAAAATAATTATCTCCTCTTTTCTGGAGCTACTCTAAACTTACCGTTACTTTCAAGTGTAGCTGCTTTTACTTGTTTTGTGGAAACTGATTTCAGAGAGCAGAGAACTGTATTTAGAGAGCTCTTTAATGTTTTTTCGAATAAAAGAACTGCTGATTTCCATGAAAACAGAATGAGGAAAAAAGGCTTGGAGCAGAGATACAGACTGATGATTAATTGATTGATGATTGTTTGGCAGTTATACATAGAGCTATGGTATCACATGTCAGTGGCTGCTCTGGTGTTGGAATCAGCAAGAGTCTATTTTGAATAGAATTTTGTAAATTGCCTCAGTATAAGGAGTATTAAACTCCTAGAATACATTAGGAAAATAATAATTTATTGTAAAAATACAGCGTGTTTCAGGAAAAAATTACATTGAATACCTAACAACCTCAACATCTGAGTTACCCCCTCAAATTATGTGTAATATATTTAGAAAAAATAGGCGAAGGCAACAATTTCTTTCTCGGGTGGACAAAGGACACTTTTTTAATCTTTCATCTATAAATGGACTGTATATAAACTTATTTATAAATGCAGAGGGTGGTGAAGGTACTTGACTTGGGGGAGGAACTGTTTTTGCAGTACAACAACGTTTTTTCTTTTGAGTCAGGCCAAAGTCCATCTGTGATTTAAAAGTGTTGATGGCATGAGCTTTATGCAAACTGCATTTTTTCCACAAATTGACGTTACAGTGCTAGGTAGAAACTATTTTTTCACATAATACCGCAGCATTCTGTGCAAACTCAAGATGAAGTCCACAGCTGTGCTAATAAAATGTGTATATATGTTAACACATTTATATTATACAAAAGAGAAAACTGGAACATGTGTATTCAAGGTAAGTAATAGTGCCTTTGTTATTTCACAGTAACTATGTGTATCTTCACATTTGATTTCCCTGATTCCAGGTTAATCCCAGAGCTCTGTTGTTTGGTCACACAGCCTCAATTACGTGTTTATCAAAGGCCTCTGCTTCCAGTGAAAAGCAGTACATAGTGAGCGCGTCGGAGAGCGGGTGAGTTTTCTGGGCATTTATTAAGGTGCGGGGCTGTTAAATAATGGAGGCTGAGGGTAGGGGAGAGATCAGGTTGCTTCCACCTACTTCTTTGCATGATACATCTGATGCAAAGGGAAAAAAGATGAGGAAGCAGCTGACAGATTCCGTTTTGATGAAATTTAAATATAAAATTTTTGGAAGTCAAAATATTGGGGGAAAATACTGTAAATAGGGAGAAATGATTCCCTATCCCTCTGAAATCTGCATTAATTCATAGCGGTATCTGTCTTATTTTCTTATAAGACAAGTCAGAAAAATATCTACTGATGCCATTTATAATTGGTTGTTCCACGGTTTCATGAAGAGCACGAGGTGATGCTGCCAGCTCCTGCCAGCCTGGAACCTCTGAGAAACCATCAGTGTTCAGTGCCATGTGATGAGGTTCTGTTTTTCTCTAACATGCTTTTCCTTTTCTTCCTCACAAATGTGGAAAAGGCAAGTTAACCTTTGGACACCTTAGGGGATGCAGTAGATGTATGTAATGATTTGAAATAGTGGTGAGAGAAATGTGAAATTCTCCGTTAAATGCTTGCATTTCCTTAATATATTGATTGCTTATGATGTACGTTTGCATTTTGCTCGTTTCCCTTTATAGGGAACAGGCTGTGCAGATTTGAATAGAATCAACTCAAGTAGATTTTGAGTTTCCTTGACCCAAATAGAGCTCACATAGTCAATAATAAATGTTTCAGATTCTCCCAGCGTAAATAATTTTGTAATCCTTGGAAGACTGAAATATTTTGGTTATAGCTGTAATCTGTCTTTTGTGTTTTAGGGAGATGTGTCTGTGGGATGTGAATGATGGGAGATGCATAGAGTTTACGAAGCTAGCCTGCACACACACTGGCATACAGGTTAGTACTATGGGTATGCTGCAGAGGTCCTGCTCTCTGTGGTGCAGCGGGGATAACTATAGATCAGTTATTAGAACAAGGAATGGAAGTTATGCAGTATCATCAAATGCTCTAGAGCTGGACATAGGTGCTTCAAATCGGCTTCTGGGGGAAAAAATAATTAGAGAGCCTGGAAAGAACGGAGGAATAGGCTAAAGCTGAGAAGTACAGCTGGGGGAGGTGGGAGAGGGAGGTTGACCTCAGCAGGCAGGGCTGTTACAGGCTCCTGTCTGCCCCCGGTGCTGGGTCAGCCGTCCAAGGGTTGCCTCGGGAAGATAGCAGCAGATGGGGGCCTCAGCAAACAGCTCCGCTCGTCAGAGCCCAGGAGCAATGTTTTTAATATATAGCCGGTAGAATATATCTATGGAATTACAGTCTTGATTAAAAACGAAGCAGTCAGTGTCTTGCATGGAGTATAACTTCTGTGTTGTGTTAATATCTGTTTAGTTCTATCAGTTCACAGTCGGGACTCAGCGTGAAGGGAGACTGTTATGCCATGGACACTATCCAGAAATTCTTGTTGTGGATGCTACCAGCCTTGAAGTTCTTTATTCTTTGTTATCAAAAATATCTCCCGACTGGATCAGCTCCATGACTATCATTAAATCCAATAGAACACAAGGTGATTATTTTTGTTGCCTTTATTATGGCTGTTTTCAACTTCTCAAAAAAGCAATGTTTTATTTCTAGTCCCTGAAAATGTGCAGGGAGAAGACTCGTAGTTTCGGTATCGTCTCTGTTGTTGTTTTAGCCAGAGCTAAAACTCTCATAGGATACATTTTAGTGTTTTCTCATGAGCAAAACCTAAAATGAGCACCTGGGTAAAGAAATTTGCTACAACAGGTTCCAAGCTCACCTGGTAAGTAATTCAGTTCTGTTATCTTCAGTGTGTACATGTGCTGCAATCTGAAGGGCAAGGAGCATTCCTACAGGAAGAGTCATTTTTCTCTTGGAACAAAAGCACATTCCACGAGAGTGATAACTTGTTTTGTCTTTGAGAATTGAAAAAGGGTTTTGGAGAACGCTGTGATAGCAAGAGCCTGGAAACTGGCACGAGGCTAAAGGAAGAGGTGCAAGCACTCTAGATGCTAAGGCTGTCATTTGCATTACTAATGTGATGTGTGGCATACATCGAGATCATTTGGCACGCTAGGAATTGTGATTTTGACAAGATACATACATACCGTGAATATTCCTTGCGATTAGTAGCTTTACCAAAAGTGCTGTCATAACATTTTCAAAGCTATTATTGCAGGAGATGTGTTTAAGGAAAGAGCTGATTACAGTACACAATAAAAAATCTGAAGGCTGCAGAGAGAGGAACTTCAGAAAGTAATGCCAGGCAGTTTAGTGAAGAGGTATGTGGGTAGACAGAACGTATAGTAGTGGATTAGTTAGCATGGTTTGAAGCAATTACTGTCCACATGTCTGTTTCACCGTTAGTTTGTGCTCAGATGCCAAGCTTTAAATTTTTGGCAGCTGTGGAGATGTGCCTCATTCAGCTTCTGTTGTTGAAGCTGTTAATTTCTAAGAGTTTGAGGAACCCTAAGAAAGAAGATTCTGAAGGAGAGAGACTTATTTCAGTTAAGGCGGACAGCAGTTGTAAACTGTTCCCAAAGGGGTGCTGTGGGAACACTGAATTGCTGTCTCCACATCTAAGTTGCTGGAACAACGAGAAGTGAACTCTGGTTTTAAGTTCCCTGCTACTGCACTTAATTTTACTCTTTGTTTTGTAATCATTTTAATCGTGTTTGTGTTTTGTAATCAGAAAGTTATCCCTTGCCCTGGGGATTTTTGTCCTTCAGCAGAATTGCCTGGGAAAAGCTGGAATTTCTGGAAAGTGACTCGCAATAGGTGTGGGTTTGGTGGGGGGGGGGGGGGTGGGTTCCCGGTGGGGGGGGGGGGGTGTGCCCGGTTAATGAACGTAATGGATTACTTTTTCAGAGACACTGTTGGGACACCCCCAGGCAAGTTACTTGGGCAGCGTACAGCTAGCATACATTTCCCATTAAGCTTCAGCAGCCTCTCAGGCCGGTGTGGGCAAACAGCTAGGCATAAACAAGAGGTCTTTCCTGCTGCAAGAGAAACATCTTGCTTTTGGAGACAGTGATGAGACAACCCCTCCTGTCAGACAGCAGTGCTAGAAACAGCTGGGGCTACCCTTCACCCTCTGCCCCCCTCTATTTAGTTTGAGCCCTAGGTGTTAAGAGACCATGTCCCCACCCGTGATGGGAAAGACACTTAAACACAAAACCACCGAATATGTGTATGTGCACTTCTGGCATACCAGTTTGCAAATAATCATTTGGTTTTGAAGCAAACACTTCAAGATTGTTTTGCTAAATTTCAGTGTTGCAGAGCTCTCTTGTATTTTTGTAATCAGATATGCATAAGTGCACACCAAAATGAAGACGTTCTTGTATTAGCCTATTTTTTCCCCCCCCAGAGGATACCGTTGTAGCAGTTTCGGTGACTGGCATCCTGAAAGTATGGATAATAACCTCTGAAGTGAGTCGCATGCAGGTAAGCAAAGGCTTCTGAATTTGAAAATGAATCTGTTTTTTTATTCATGCCATTTAATGGTTTGTGATAATGATATAGAAATATTTTGGTCTATTCAGTTTTAGTTTTTCTTCTTTAAAAGTCCTATTCTTCCCTGAAACTATCTTGTACCTCTCACAGGCTTTTGAGATCCAAAGTGAATTTAGTAACACAAGATTGTTTCAGAAATGTTTAGCTTACCAAACTGATGTGGATGCTATGCTGTATGCGTAACTCTGATACGGACACATTTTATATTAAAGACCTTGCAGTGTAAGTCCTCATTAGTCAGAACAAGATATTAATAAATACCTGTTTAATCTGCATAGTACAGTGAAGAGTATGAAAGCAAGAAACACGTAACTAAACAGGAGTATAGTCCGTTTGGGGTAGTGGGAACCGTGCAAGAGTGAAACGTGAGCTGAATGTGCTTAGTTTCAGCTGGCTGTCTAGCAGAAAGGTAATCCACTGAGAGTGACGGTGCTAAATAGGCACCACTAATCTGTCCAGCTGGGGAATTTGTTAGACTTAAGTGACAAAAGAGGATGCCACGTGCTCTTGCAGATCTTCTTAAGAGGAATAATAGAATAAGAAATGTGACGAGGGTTTGGTTTTTCCTTAGAAGTTGGCCATCTGGCACCTTATGAAACCACGTAGTCCCTTTTCCATCACATTTTCTGTCATGTTTCTAAGGTCAGTTTGAGCAAGGGAAAAAAAAAATCAGCTGGGTGTTGTCTTGTTACCTGATTTCCATACGTATGTTTGCCTGTGTAGAGACTGCCAGTTTCAGATGCTGGTTGCGTTTTCGTCTGGACAGGCTATCAGAAACCGCCCTCAACATAACCAAATGAAAGTTAAGCTGTCATGTGGACGAGGTTGGTCAAGGCACAGCACCGGTGGGGTAGACCCATCTGATGCTCTAGCTCAGAAAAGGGTGTAGGGCCGGAGGGGTGAGGTCCAGTGCTGCCCAGTGGTGCTAGATGGGATCTCAGAACGCAGTTGGTAGTGATCGAACCTTCACCTCTAACCCAGTCCACGGCTGGGGACTTGGGGACATGAGCTCGCTGACATGAGGAAGGAAACAGCCTTGTGTGCTCAGCGGTTCAGCTCTGACTGCTGGTCAGTACTTGTGCCCAATGGGGCTGTACACGTGCTCTCCAAATAAAACTTACCGCCTCCTGTTGGTGCCATTTTTGTCTCTCTGTCTACAAGCCAATTTCTCATTGCTTCTTCAGTTCTGTTCTTCTGCATATATGTTGCTCTCCTATCTGTGACAGTCTGCGGGCTTTTTAAATCAAATGTAGATAACTGAATGTAATTATTTCGCTTGTTCATTTTTATTTAGGATACCACACCAATATTTGAAGAGGAGTCAAAACCTATTTATTGTCAGAACTGTCAAAGCATTTCTTTCTGCGCATTTACCCAGCGGTCGTTGTTGGTAGTGTGCTCCAAGTACTGGAGGGTAAGGAAAGCTGAACCAACGCTAGCTTATCCTCACAGTAGCACCTCATGCAATTAAATTGCCAGTAAGACATTCAGATCAAGATGTTCTAAATTCTTTTAATATGTGTATGTGGAAACTGCAATTAGCCGCTGCCTGGGCATTTTAATCTGTAATTGGTTGACAACCGATAGACTTCTCTGTTTCTTTTCAGGTTTTTGATGCTGGAGATTATTCCCTTTTATGCTCAGTCCCAAGTGAAAATGAACAGACCTGGACCGGTGGTGACTTTGTGTCAGCTGATAAAGTGATTGTTTGGACAGAAGATGGACAAAGTTTCATATATAAATTACCAGCCAGGTACTCAAAAATGAAACGCTTGGATTCTTTTTTTTTTTTTTTAGATTAAAGCATGAGGCATTTTGTATGGTTTGAATGGTTTTCTTTTTACATCTTTTAATTTGTGATATGCAAACATTTCTTTGTTCTGGGTGGAGATGCAGTTTTATCGTTTAGATCCTCCAATATTCTCACATAAGTCAGACAAAAAATCCTTTTTGACCTTCATGTGCCATCACAGCATAAAGAAGCAAGCAGATCTACATGGTGGTCTGTTGGAGGAATACTTGAGTTTGGTGTGGTTTGGTCCTGAGTAAGATGCCAATAGTTTTGAACTCTGAAACTCTGAACTCTGAAAATGCAATGTTTAAGGGCTTGGATACTGTTTTTGCTTAAGAATCTAGCATATTATTTAGTTAGCTATTGATAGCGTGATCACTTCAGTCATACGATAAATGTTATTCCTTTTTTTCCGTTCTTAAACCCAGCTGTCTACCAGCTAGTGATTCATTTCGCAGAGATGTGGGAAAAGCAGTAGAAAATCTAAATCCTCCTTTATTGTACAGCATATTGGACAGAGCAGATAAACAGGTAAAAATACGTTTCTTGGGGTTTTCATTTATGGTCAGTATTTCTCCTTGAGAGAGTTTACATATGCATACTTCATGACATTTTCTTCTCTTTCTAAGTAGACCTTCAGAATTTCCTCTTTTGCTAGAGAAAATAGGCATTTGGAAGAAAAACAGATGCAATTTCCCTGCTATTTTGTTTCTTTGTTTTGGTTCTTGTTGGTTTTCAAATAAATGCAGAGATTAGTTTATGGTCAAGTGAATCTTCAGTTCTTGTATGCTAACAGTTTATCATTTGTCAGTGCTGGAGCAGAAGTCAGGTTGTGATGTGCATGATGATTAGGCAGTCACTGAGCAAGGGCTTTTAGAGTCACAACTTTGAGTTTGCAAGCTTAGATTCTTGCGAAGTAAAGAAAAGCCAATTCTGGCTAAAATCCTCATTTAACTAAACTTGTTTTTATACTGTATTGTGGACTGTATCTGCTATAAACTAATATATTTTGTGACTGTTGTGTGATATACCTAGGCATCTGTACTACTAGCTTTAAATAACTGTCTCACTTACAAATACTGTTAATGTAAGAGTATTGTATAGATCCTTTTTTAATCTCAGCCATTTAATCTGTTGCCAAATTTGGGCATTTAAACGTGTATAGGTTTGATCTGCTGTGTTATTTCTTAACTTATAACTTTCTTTTCTCTTGGCCGCTTTCCTTATTGAGTAGCGTATCTTCAGCTTACTGTTACTGTTGAAATGTTAACAATTTTAGAATATGCATATATAGAGAGAGATAAATATAAATATAAGAATATATAAAACGTATATATTATATATTTTTTCCCCTAAAACTGTGACTTGTTTCATAACTAACCACAGTATCTTCTAATTCATATTGATGTATTTATTCTTCCTTCTATAACAAAGATAAAGCATAGAGTAGCTGGTTTTTGTTCTACTTTCAAAATGTACAGCAGGTTATGCGAGAAAACTAAATACTCAGATTTGTACATGGTTTGCATATGTCTGGAGTTGTTCTAATTTATTTTATTTTATTTTTTACCAGTTACTTATATGTCCCCCAGTTACTCGATTCTTCTACGGACGTAGGGAGTTTGCCTATAAGCTGCTAATCCAAGGAGACTCTTCAGGAAGACTGTGCATTTGGAGTGTGCCTGAAAATCTTGAACAAGATAATGCAGAAGGTATTACATAATTATGTCCTCTTCCTAGGTCTTTTTATGGCCATCTCTATTTTGTTATGTACTTTGTTGCTGGATAAAGCACCGCTGCTTTTCCTACAAACTGAGGAAGCCTTTTTTGTTGTACTTTTTTTTTCATTGCCTCTTTTAAGAGTTGTAGTTACTTAAGATTTTCATCACATATTGAAAAGTTAAATTTACTCTGAATGCTTCTCAGGTGCTAAGTTTTAATGGCCTTTTTTTCCTAACACCAGCTATGGTCATTGTTGTCTGCCTACATAGCTTCCTCTTGTAGCTTAAATCATATACTTTTCCAGTTCTCTCACATGTATTGTTTCTCTGTGTTGCTGCAGCTTCCCTCAGGTCAGTGAATTGATCTCCAATATCTTTTATGTGGTGTTGTAGCATGGTGTATTTTAACTTTGAAATCTTTCAAGAAAAGCATTCCTATTTTGGTTCTTGAATAGTTTTTTTTCCCCTTTTTTTTTTAAACAGGACTGCAAACAACAACTTCAATATCCCTCCAGGAAGCTTTTGATAAACTTACTCCTCGCCCAGCTGGGATTATAGACCAACTAAGCTTAATACCAAACTTCAATGAACCACTTAAAGTTACGGCCAGTGTGTATATCCCAGCACATGGGCGTTTGGTCTGTGGTCGGGAAGATGGGAGCATTGTTATTGTGCCAGCAACACAAACTGCTATAGTTCAGCTTTTGCAAGGAGAGCATATGCTTCGGAGAGGTATGCTAACAAGCTTTTGAAAAGCACGGCTGGATTGCAGTGTGTGCAATCTAATTTATTAATTGTTCTATCAAAAATTAATTATTTTTTCCCTTTTTCATCCTTCCCCACCCCATATCCCCTAACCCTACCCTATTCCTCAGGCTGGCCACCTCACCGGACTCTCAGAGGCCATCGAAACAAAATTACATGCTTACTGTATCCTCATCAGGTTTCTTCTCGTTATGATCAAAGGTATTTGATCTCAGGTGGTGTGGATTTCTCAGTCATCATGTGGGATATATTTTCTGGAGAGATGAAACATATCTTCTGTGTACATGGTGGTGAAATTACACAGCTTCTAGTTCCACCAGAAAACTGTAGTGTAAGTTTTAATTAATATGTCCTGGTAACTTGTCTTACACTTCCCATGAATGCTACAGCCCCTAAAATCCTTCCTGAGAGTGTGAATGCAATATGAAATACCAAAGCTCTAGCACTGAGCTCAAGTATAACCCTTGCAGATATTTAAAAAGCATTTAATTGTTCTGTTAATTTTGGTTTTGTTCACATCATGATTTAGCTATGGAAATAATTAAAACTAGTGGGAAAATGTGTATTAAAGCCCAGCTAGTTAAGGAAATGCTTGACATTAGATGATACCCAGCATTAACTGCAGGAGAGGATTTCTATGACATGGAAGCAACTTCTTTCCCCTGAAAACCTTTGATACTGGGGCAAGTGTTCCCCACCACTTAGCCCATAAGCCCATAGGTTTTGAATGATTTTTTTTTGATACTTGGATGAACAGAGAGAATTTAATGCACAAAGTGACGCTGGTTTACTTGAGAACCATGGTTTCTCCTTTTTGCTCAACACAGTTTCTTTGCCTTTTGTTTCCTTTTTTTCCCTTCCCTTGTTGTTCCCTTTTTCTTTAATGTTCCGCTTTTTTTTATCCTCATTTTCATACTTCTAGTTCTTGAGCCTGTTTCCTGTACCTCTGCACTGCTTAGCTCTGCTGAGACACTAACCGTCCTTGGATGTCATGAAAATGTCTCTGACTTAGCATGTTAATCTAAACCATGTGTAGATGGGAAAATTTTAATTTAAACTTAAGTATTAGCATATAATCCAAGTCTGGAAAGAAACGGAAGAGCTGGAAGAAAATGCAAAGCTATTAAAACTATTTGAAGAGTAGTTCTTTGAGTGACTTCACCTGTAGCAGTGTTTCTATTAGCGTATGTGCAGGGACGTGTATTCTGTATTATAAATCAGAATGCCTATAGTCTCTTTTTTCTTTTACTAAGAAATACGCATCGGTATTAGCTAATATATTTTGCCCTATAGCATGAAAAAATAAATAAAAGTGACAGGGTTGAGAGTAGGTAGTCTGTATTTTATTTACCAGTGAAGTATTATTTTTATGACTCTTTTGAACTGTACACAATTACTTCCCCTTCAGATTTTAAACATTTGAAAAACATGTTGGTAGAAAATAATTTCCTTTTTCTGGAAAGATTGAGAAATTTCTGAACGTGACTATGAAGTGATGTTATTGGTTCAGTGCATAATTTTTTTCCGAGGTAGCAATATCACGTGGCTATGCTCAGAAGGCAAGGACGTTCTTGTACCTGTTTGCTCTTTATGACATGCAGGTAGTTGGATTCAAGACAATTTCTACAAATGAAAATCTGTTTCCAGTGATGACAGCAAGTTGTGCCATAGATTTGTGTGTCTGCGTTTGCTTATAAAACAAGTTTTTGATCATTATACTTGGTCCAGTGAAGAAGAGATTATTAAAAATAAACTGCCTACCTTATGATTCATCTTTATTTATTTATATATTCATTTTTAAGGCAAGAGTCCAGCACTGCATTTGCTCTGTTGCCAGTGATCACTCGGTAGGTCTTCTGAGTCTGCGGGAGAAAAAGTGCATCATGCTGGCATCCCGTCACCTTTTCCCTATTCAAGTAATAAAGTGGAGGCCTTCTGATGACTACCTGGTAGTGGGATGTTCAGATGGGTCTGTGTATGTCTGGCAAATGGATACTGGTAAGCTTCAGTTCAGACATTGTTTAACCACTTGTTTTAATAATACTTAGTAATCTGGGCAAGTTGCATCTGAGGGATGTGTTAATTTTTTTCACACACTTCTGTTTAGAAATCCAGCTCTCCCCATGTTCCCCAGATTTGTAGATTAAATACATGTTTTACTATTTATAGTAAATAACTCATTTATTTCTGGAGAAGTACAGCTTCCTCTGCCTTTTTCTCCCTATGTATCTTTCCTACTTATCTTTACAGAGCACAGTTAAGATGTTAGCTGTCCTCTTAATTTATTAGTGTTCATTCTTCCTCAGCAGTTTTCTTGAAAGCTTGCTGTAGAAATGCAGCACCTTAAATCTCCAATAGTTCCTTCATCTGCAAAGTGAAGGATATGAAGGATAGTCATCAGTACTCTCTACCTGTTGCATCCTGTGGTGTAAATTATTTTTGCACTTACAATGTTTTACACATTCTGAATTTTTCCTGCTTAAACTAATGTTTTCTAAAACATTTGAAGGTGCACTGGACAGGTGTGTGATGGGAATAACAGCAGTAGAAATCTTGAATGCCTGTGATGAGGCAGTTCCAGCAGCCGTGGACTCCCTCAGTCATCCCGCTGTCAACCTGAAGCAGGCCATGACTCGGCGTAGCCTGGCTGCTCTGAAAAACGTGGCACATCAAAAACTGCAGACTCTTGCCACTAACCTGCTAGCTTCTGAAGCATCCGACAAAGTAAGTTCTGGTCTAGCTTGTCTGTTTCTAATGCAGTATCCAAACCATTTATTTTCATATGTAATTCAATAAAATATAGCAAGTCTTCATCGTTGTAACTGAAAGGATCTTATCCAAACCACTCTGAAATTTTAATAGAAAGATGTAAACGAACTTTACCTGGCCTTGGGTAAGCCCAAGAAGGACAAGGAGCAGAAATTGAAACGGGGGAAATTTCAGTCTGAACGCAGGAAGACATCTCTTTTTACTGTGAGGGCAGCAGAGCACTGGAACTGGCTGCACAGGGTGAGGTTCTGGAGCGTCTGTCCTTGGAGATGTTCAAAGCTGGACTGGGCACGGTCCTGGTCCTGTTTTTGCAAAGGGTTGGAGTGTGTTCCAGCCTCAGGTGTTCCGCGGTTCTGTGAAGTAGCTGTTCACCTTTTATAGCTGTGACACATCTTTGGAATTCCCTATACAGATGTGGCTTGCAAAAGAAATTAAAATATTTTTCTTTAAACGTGTTGCTGCATTTTGAGAATTGAAAAAAAAGCATATTTTCCAATACTGATCAATATATTTGCAATGGCAATATGTGCTTAATACGTTAATACCATGAAGTCCATTAAGAACAAACAATTCGTATGTTCAAGTGTGTATGTTGGTACTTCTCTGGATGAAGTTTTTTTGTATTGCATGTGAGAGGACGGTTTGGGTCTTGAGAGAGAAAAAAATAATATCCCGACAATAGAAAGAGAGTTTCATGTTTTCAGAACACTGCAATATCCAGGTTTTTATTATCTCAATTTTATTTGTGCTAGGGATTAAAATCTGTAGATAGGAGACTAGAGTTAAGTTTCATTTGTGACCACATTAAATCCTTTAGCAGGGGTAGTTTTTGCCCAGCCAACAAGGGAAAACAATTATGTGTGCAGAAGGAAACCCAAGAAGCTAAAGGTTGATGGAGGACTAATCACGTTATGAAGACTGTATGCTGAAAGAACTGCTGGGATTTCTCTTGCCAGTCTCTGGGTCCTAAGAAAACGAGCTTGTGTTTGTTCGCTTGTTTCTTTCGTTTTTCTCTTGATAAATGCAGGTTTCTGATGTTCTGGCAGTTTGGCTTCTGACCAGCAGGGAGCAGCAGAGATCTGCTTCGAGCTCTGTTTATTTTCCTTTTCTCCTTTTTTTTTTTTTTTTTTTTTTTTTTTTTAAACCTTCCTGCATCCTATTCTGTTTGGAAAAGAGCGGTCCCCTGCACAGGGCGTTTTTGGAACGGTGTCACCTTGTTTTTCCAAGTATCTAAGTGCCCAGGCTTGTGCAGTAGTGTTCATACCGAATCCTCCGAGTGTCAGCGTTACACTGTTAACGTATATTAGGTTTGTGATACTTGATCACTACTCTGAAATTCCTGATGTTATGAGAATGGCAGTGAAGCATCTTAGAATGATTTTCATGTTTTATACCCTGCGAGTTTTCAAGCTTTGTTCACACAGGGCTTCCTCGATTTGTCAATTAAATCCAAGAAATGTACAAAGACAGTTAGCCAGTTAAAATTTTGAAATAGCTTTTATTTTCTTTTATTTTTGTAGGGGAATTTACCTAAATATTCACATAACTCCCTGATGGTTCAAGCTATAAAGACTAACTTAACAGATCCAGATATACACGTGCTCTTCTTCGATGTAGAGGCCCTGATTATTCAGCTGCTGACTGAAGAGGCCTCGAGACCCAACAGTGCACTCATTTCTCCAGAGAATTTGCAGAAGGCATCTGGCGGTTCTGACAAGGGAGGCTCCTTTTTGACTGGCAAACGAGCAGCCGTCCTCTTCCAGCAGGTCAAGGAGACGATCAAAGAGAATATCAAGGAGCATCTTCTCGATGATGAGGATGAGGATGAAGAATCAATAAGGCAGAGAAGAGAGGATGGTGACCCGGAATATCGCTCTAGCAAATCTAAACCATTAACTTTATTAGAGTATAATCTAACCATGGATACAGCAAAGCTTTTCATGTCTTGTCTTCATGCCTGGGGCTTGAATTCTGTTCTAGATGAGCTTTGCCTTGATCGCCTGGGGATGCTTAAGCCACACTGTTCTGTGTCCTTTGGCCTCCTGTCTAGAGGTGGCCACATGTCTCTGATGCTTCCCGGTTACAATCAGTCTGTAGGTAAACCATCCTACGAGGGCGTGGAGCTGGGAAGGAAAATGTCCATTACAGAAGGACTCGGGAAGGGGACATACGGTGTGTCGCGTGCAGTCACCACTCAGCACCTCCTGTCTGTCATCTCGCTGGCAAACACGCTGATGAGCATGACTAATGCAACTTTTATTGGAGACCACATGAAGAAAGGCCCAGCCAGGTACAGGAAGTACTCCCTCTAACTCACAACAACTTTCTTTCAGAGTCTGTACTTTGATACAGTGCTTTATTTTGCTTAATTTTACTGTGGAGTTGCTGTGTATAACGGCTCAGAAAACCTTTGGTTCCCAGATGACCAGAGTGCATTTCTTCTTATCATGACTAAAGCATTTTTTGTGCCAAAGTAACTTTATTGCTTTTAATTGAGTTACATAACTTACAATGTTAATATGATGTGGAGTTAAAGTAACGTTTGTGCCAGTAGGGATGAGAGGCCAGTTCTGCCCTTTTTGATGAGTTTTAGTTTTAAATAGATTAAAGAGTAGGACAAATTCTAAGGAGATCAAAACATACAGACAAACTTTTCATCACCAAAGAGTAAGCTAGGAACTGTACATGAGATGCATCATTCTTTACAGGATTGCCTTTCAAAGTTTGTTTAGTCACACTGTCTTAGCAAATAATCCTCCCCTCCCTCTTTTTTCTTTTTTTTTCCCCTTGTCTTCCTTCCTCTCCGCCTTCATGCACGTCGTGTTTAGGCCACCTCGGCCTGGCACTCCAGAGATGACAAAAGTGAAGGCACCTCCTTCAATGTCAAGTCATGCAGCTCAAGGACAAATCAAGCAAGGTAAAAATGACTTTCTTTGGAACAATCTGATATGTCGTTTCAGCTCTTGACGCTGAAGTTACCACCTTACTATCATGTGATTAAAAATATTGCTAGCTTCTACATGGGAGGAAGAAGGTTGATGTATGACGCTGAAGGGTCCTTTAGTAGTCTGCATTTTCTCTGTCATAAGTACAGTGGCTAGGTTTAATATGTAGAACAACATGCGATATGAAAAGAGGGCTAACACCAGATGAGACCTGGATTTTGTACTGGAGTGGAGCAGTGAGCTGAGCCTCCTCCAGGTGGTGGGAGCACCACGGAAGCTGTCCTGCGGGGAACGGAGGGATGGAGGAGGAGGAGGCAGCTCCTCCCTGCTTGCTCTCTAAATTAAAGAGCTGCTGTTTCATGCAGCAAATGAATTGATGCCAAAAATCAAGTTAAACATGTGTAACATCACGGTGTGGCCATTTTTGCCTTGAGTGCCTGGCTCAGGAGCAGGTGCCCCGTTTGACAGAGCGGTGCGGCAGCTGGGGAAGCCGGCGCTCCCCGCACCACCTCCCGCAGGCTGGGCAGGGGACACGAAGCCTGCACCAGCCGGGGGGGGTTGGTCACTGGGGGCACGTCCCAGTGTGAGCTTGGTCGTGTGTGCTTGCTGCCTGATGAAACAAAGAGGGAACGTGTACCTTGCTGGTCTTATCACCGCTCCTCGGAGGTTTTCTGGGTGTAAGGCCAGAATATATGCATATATATGTATGCATATACACTGTAGGGCAGAAGAGTAGTGTTTTTTCACTTTTTTTTTTCCAAAATGTGTTTGATTTTTCATTAATCTATAAAGGAAGTATCTTTCAGGACTCATTTGAAATTTTCTTCCTTAATTACATTTAAAAAACAACACTTAACTGTTATCGTTAGCTGTTAAAACTTTCTTTTCAAGCTACGTGAACATGAAGAAATTTACACTTTGTAAAATGGTTGCATTTTGCAGAATACAAATGCTTTGTCGTTGTGATATTTTATGGATATTTATCTTTTATATTTCAAATACCCTTCGTGTACATCCTAACTTAGGTCTTTAAACTGTGGAAGTGCTCTTGTATTAGTAAGCTGGTAAGCACAACAGGTAACTTCATACATCAAGCGTGTGACTTTCATCATTCACATCCGAAAAGGAGGGAAATTTGTATCTCAGGAGGAAACTTACTCATCAGCAACACGTGTGTGTTTTCTTTTGCTATATATATTTTTTTTTGTGATCTGTGTTTGGAAAGGGTAAGTCAGCATCAAGAGTGATGAGCATAAAGCTTATTTTCAGGATCAAAGGTGCTACATAAATAGAGAAGTAGCAGTCAATAATGAAAAGTAGAAATAGAAAATCAAGAAGAGCTGCTGTTTCAACATGTGCATTTATTTTCCCAGCCACTTAGTTTTCTTTGAAAGATTTGTATTTGAGAGGTCAGGATTTACCAGAGATGGTGTCTGTATGGCAAATTCAGTGGCAGAAAAAACATATTTCTCACAGAGGATCTGTGTTCCTGTTTTTAAGGGTACAGTTACATTGGGATTTTCCTTTCCCAAATGAAAACTATGTAATTTTTCTTAGAAATAGTTGTGTTGTTTATGGTGATAGACATACGTTAGCTATCCAATATCATTTTAACAATTGATAAAAATCAAATTCTGTGCATCGTCAAAAGTATAAAAAAATACATTTGTTCCTAAAGTATGTTTTTTTGTTTTGTTTTTGTTTTTCCTATGCTTGGTGGCATGTCTTGCATGCTCCTGGGGAGAGATGAGTTTGTTTGAATGGCACCCATGGGTCATAAGTTTACCTTTCCCTCCCGCTGCGTGCTACTTACAGCATCTCACCACTCATAAATTACTAGTGCTTATTCTTAAAAAATCAATTAGTATAGCTACAATTAATGCATGTTATGACATGCTTGATCTCCATCTCTTTGACCTGTATTTGTCCTGAGTTCAGCACAGCTCCGTGCTACGCAGCTATGGGGCCAGCTGCTTCCATTGCAGTGATTGTTATAATTACTGACACTTGCCGGGAGAGAACAACAACAACAAAAAGAGGTCAGAAAGGAAAACTTCAAAGGTTTGAGTTTTGTTTAAAAAAAAAAAAAAAAAAGAAAAAAGTGGTGTGTTTTTTCTTAAATTGACTAGCTTCTTTTATGCAGCTACCAAAGTCCCTTTTGTCGCGCAGTGACTGAGGCTGGTGGCGGTGTCACCGTACACGTGCCATCATGCTGCGCTCGTGTGGAAGGTATGGAAAAAGTAGCGTGGATGCAGATGTCCTGCAGCGACAAAAGAAGTTCACTGCATGAAAAGCAAACAGCCTATTCAGGAGACAATGCTTAATATGTTCAGGAGCCTGAACCCATTGTTGTTCTGCAACGGAATAAAAGCGGGGGATTCATTTGCAGATGCTTGTGCATGACATATGGTAATTTCTCTATAGGAAGGAAGTGTCAGATAGTGACCTGTAAATCCCCGCGCTGACCTCTGGTTGTAGCATGTGTGTGCCATAAGGTCTGCGCATCTTTTCATGTGATAATATGAAGTAACGAGCATTAGTGGAAGTATAATGTTTAGAACTGCTTTTAAATTACATTTGCACCGAGAAATCACACAGCACACAAAATAAATACGTCACAGCTCCTGCTTTGAGTACATGCTTGACCTGTGCTCTTTCATGTTTGCTTTCCTGTACTCTTACGCAGCGTGGTTTATATGCTGCTGCTTTATATTCGTAGTCCTTCCTTTTGTTTAGGTTTAAACTTACTGGAACGGACACATTTCAAAGGGAACTGCATTAAAACTAGCCATTGGTAATACATCTTACGGCATTTTAGATGAACAGGTGGGACAGCCCAGGTTAAAAAGGGGTTATTTCTGATTTTTTTTTAAATGAGTAGCACAAAGCCCAAATCTGTCTAGATATGGGGAAAAACAAGAACAAAAGTGAAACTCCTGGTTTTAAACTGCCAGTCAACCATTATGCCAAACCGAATCCCAGCTTTCTAAAGACATACTTGTAATTTTTTATTTACAGGTACTTTTCTTTCCAAAACACGCAAGTTTATGTTAGTGTATCTGTGTTTCTCTGCAGCTGCATGTCTTCCTCTCACTGACATTGCACTTCTTGTACAGCCGAGAAATTTTTTTTAAGTTGAATATTATCACCGTTTCCTCCAGTTTTGTTTGTCATTCTTCAGTGATACTAATCTGTTTTTCAGAAGCTGCTATCCTCACTTTCCTCTTTTTTTCTCTTTATTTCTTCTTCTTTCCTCTGCAAGTTGCTCCTGCTGTTTCTTCTAGCACTGAAGCTGGTCACTCTGGCTCTGACACTGCTCCTACTTTACATACCTGTTTCTTAGTAAATGAAGGTATTCTTTCCTCATTTTTTCTATTTGTCTTTTACTTTCAACTAATGTCCTTTATCATTGTTACGACATGACTTCAGTTTGGTCTATGTAGATGCTTTTCTTTGCAAGTTACAGAGGCAATGGGTTTATTTCTGTGTGCTTTGCTATTAGTGCTGGCAGAGGGTGAGTAGATCTGGTTTGTCTGTCTTGGACTTTCTGTACGCTCAGCTCTCAACTGCTGTATCAAAGGCTGTATTTCAGATCTTGTTTGGTTTTGCTGTTGCCTTTGGAGGAAAAAGTCTAAGACCCCTTTAAAGTAGGGAAAACATAAGAGTCTTTTCCTCCTGACGAGATATGAATGAAAGAAGCTGTACTCCATGTGGTTTGCATTCCATTTGTGTGACATTTCCCCTGTCTCTGTTGTGGACGTAGCTGCTGCTTCTTGGTACGAAGGTTCAGCCCTGTCCAGAGCCTTGAGGGACCCTTCTGGTACGCGCATGCGGCACTCGTCCACTTTGGGGATGAGCGAGCAACAGCATTTTGTAATTCACATTGCAAACCAAAAGGCTGAAAATTCATGGTCCTTTTAAAAAGGAAAGAGAAAATCATTTCAAGTCACTTAAATTTTGGTTTTGGTGCTTATGAAAACAGAAATGATTTAGTTAAACTACATGGGGCTTGCGTTTGTTGGTTTGTTTCTTCTAATAAATGTTTATCTACATCATGAAGAATGTCTTCCTGACCCAAAGATTGGCACAAAAAAAAATGAACAAAAAATCAGAAAACAAAAACCAAACAGAAACCAACCCCTTGTATCACAGTTCAAACCTTTGTTTGATGCCTTTATTGCCAAGCCGTAAATTTGTGCTTTCACGCAGGACTTTCAGGTATGAAATGATTTCTTTTCTTGTACCATCATGAAGAGCTTTATTAGCTAAAATATTTAGGATTTTATGTTCACAATTGCTGACTAATTAAAACTATGGATCTATATGCTTGCCTGAAGTGCTTCTCAGGTTTCTCAAGTCAATGTAGAGCATAATACTACAAGATCTGTGTAAAGTACACGACAAGCATTTTTATGATCCGTGTCATTTGAGCTTGATATGCTCACCCGCACAGTTCTTAACTACATCATATCACAGCTTTATGGTATGAGTATACTTGAGGTAAGCTCGTTCAAGCAAGGTTTAGATGGGAAGATGAGGATGGCAGACAAATGTGTGGCTTTATGCATTTGTGTACCTTTTAAAACGGCACAAGAAAGTTAATAATTTTTCAAATGGTAACTCAAGTGCTTAGTGTTCTGTAACTGAAGTATACCAAAGTTGCATGTAGGGTATTGTGTAAAAATAATGGCAATTAGTGTTTAAACAGATCACTTAAATTAGTCTTGCACTCAGCACATGGCTTATGCTGAGGAGCTTTTTTGTACATACGTATGTTGAGTCGACTGAAGGTTGCAAGCTGACAGTCCAAGCCTGTGACTGGGCAGCGTTACACAGTCTTTCTGTGAGGGGATGGGGAGAAAGAGGGATACTTGTCTCAAACCAGTCCCGATTAAACACAATCTCCTGCTGACGTCGAGCTCTGAGCAGCTCTTTGGGGCGCACGGTCAGTCCCGGAGGAGCTCCTCATGTACCCGCCTGGCACAGGGGGCACATGCAGTGCCTGGGGGTCTGGCTGCAGGAGGGAAAATCTGTTGTTCTGCTGCAAAATTGGTTCTTTTATTTTTTCCCCTTCTTTCTCCCACCTTCTCCTGAAGACCTAACCTGCACCAGGCCAGTGGCCAATGTAAATTTACTCCTTTGCATTTTAAATTTAATATCTCTTTGGTGTTAATTGCATTCACCTCGCCATTACGCTGTGTTTTAACAGGGTGGAGCCAGCTGGCCGCTATGCACTGCGTGATGCTCCCCGACCTGCTGGGGCTGGACAAGTTCCGACCTCCTCTCCTGGAGATGCTGGCCCGCCGGTGGCAGGACCGGTGCCTGGAGGTGATTTCTGTAGTTTTGTGCTCGGGGTAGCTTCTCTTCCTGCCTCTATTCAGTGCTCAATTCTGAAAGTCCGAACTACATATTCTCAGATATCACTCCACCTTTTTAAATCCTAATCTCGTTGCTATACGCTGGTACCGTGGTCTAAATAGGGAATGACAGCCGAGGGGCTTTGTTGGCCCAGGCAGCCCCCAGCACCCCGCTGGCGAGCACCCGGTGACAGCAGGGACCTGTGAGTACCCCGCTGGCCACTGGGCGTCATCCTGCTGCTGCTGGAAAGGGCAGGGTGGCGAGATTTACAGGAGCAGAGGTTTACAGAGCAGAGATTTACGAGAGCAAACCGTCAGCTAACCCGGTAGAAAAGCTCAGTCCCCCAGCGCAAGGAGCTCCGCGCGCTGCTTGGGGGACCCGGGGAGGAAGGAGTGGGGGCACTTGCTAGGAAGAAGCAGAAAGGATCCATGTGTGGCAAACAAAATTTGATGTTTGAACCTTTCATTACTTTTTTATTATTATTTATGCAAACAGAATGTAGCTTTATAGAACTCTTACGTGTTGTTGTCTTTTATTAAGCACATTTCTCCTCGATATAAAAAGTTACTGATTCCTTTCCGATGCCAGATCCTGGAGTTGTTCATTGCAGATTCAGGAGGCCAGCTTTCCAGCTAACCTGTCAAAATGTTGAAAAAGTGATCGTCTCTATATTTTTGTACCTTCTGTGTGGCGTATGGTAGAAACGTATGCTGTACGTATTTTTTTAAAAGAAATTACTGGATTAAAAATTTCTAGGATTCCATTATGAATCTCGTTGGGATCAAAAAACTACTTTTTTTTTTTTTTTTCTTTAAGAGACTGCTGAGTTGCCTTATTTTTTGGAGCGTGTATACAGTAGTCAGTAAGTGGTTTGTCACCCAACTATTTGATAAATGACTAGTGGGCCTTAACGCTACACCTATGCTGTTCTGGCAAAAATTCTGTTGACTGTGCAGCTTTCAAAGAAGGAAAGGAGGAACGTAGCTGGATTGGGGGCTGTAGGTCTTCAGCAGGCTTGTAACTTAATTGGGAACATGCTTTTTGCTACCTGGGTGCCTGTTCGTTTGCTAGGTAGGGTGTACTTTGAGATGGTTTCCCAAGAGGGTAGTTACCTTGAAGCTAATTAGAATTGGAAGCCCAGTTACTGGATAGCCTCAGGTGTCACGTTAGCATGTTGCTGTTCCCTGCTTGCCCACAGTTTTCTGTTTTACCTTGATCAAGTCACTTAACTTCCTTGTCTTTAAAATCCTTTAGACCACAAAGCAAGGTATTTATAAATGCAGTGAAATCCTGAGGTGGAACAAGTGATTTTGATGGGGACAGATTGTACATGACTGTATTTTGTATTTCTTGGTGTAAAAGGCTGGACCTTTTTCTTAATTTTAGAAAACTTTTTTAATGTATATTTACCTGTGGTTTTGTTGTTCAGTCTCTCATGCTACAGAGCAGATACGTGTATCCCATTTGAATAACTGGTTTTAAGTGATTTTTGATACTATATCCCAACATCCACCCATGATATTTAGAAAATGTATTGATTCATTGTGTGTCTTGGAATTCTGGTGGACAACTTTGGAAAGGTTATAGGGAAGGGTGATCACAAATTACTCCTAGAAAACGAGAATTTTGGTGGTCTTTTGATGCATCAGTGCCTTCTGACGCACCTCTCTTACTGTTTGTGTTTTTTGCTTGTGAAATAGCTTCTGCAGGACTGGCTTTGTATGCTGAGAAAGGGACGTCAGCCAGGGCTGGGGAGAGATGGGACAGCTGGTTGGTTTGTGCCATCACTTCTGCTGGGACCTGAGGGGTGGACTTCATCCTCTGGTTCTCTCAGAGGGCAGCACGTCTCCAATAAATCCCAACAGAGAAGACACAGCGTAGTTTGGGCTTGTCTTATTCGTGGTTATTTTGCTTCTGTATTTAAGTAGGAGAGGAATAAGGAAAAATGTGGGTTTTCTGAAATCTTAGTTCAGTTTTCTATTCTATATGTGTTGGGTTTTTTTCTTTAAGTGATGCATTTTGTTGTTCCTGCTAAATTATACTGAAAGCATCTTGATAAATATTTGATGTTTGAGTTCGTATGATTTTCCGGTTGGTTTTATAGGTAAGAGAAGCTGCCCAGGCCTTATTGTTAGCAGAACTGAGAAGAATCGAGCAGGCAGGTCGGAAGGAGACAATTGATGCGTGGGCTCCGTATTTGCCACAGTACATTGACAGTGTTATATCACGTAAGTAATCCCGTGTTTAATCTGAAAATGAGCGGTTGCTAGATAAAGGGAAAAAAATGAATTTCATAAACAAATTTAGGAACACTGCTACAAGAAAAAATGCATTTGGGTTATATATATCCGTTTCTGGAAATTTTCAAAGTAATTTCACAACTGCGAAATTGCTCTAAGATCCCTAGTGCTGATCGGGTAGATAGAACGTTTCAGTACGTGTCACTGGGAATGAAGCGGCTTTTGCAAAGGCAATCCATGCTGCTGAGGGGCTGGGCTGTAGTTTGTAGGTTTTGGGGAAGAAATCTATTATGAAAAGGGCTGATAAAATTACAAGCTACTGGTGGTAAAACACAGACTTTTTTTTTTTTTTTCCAAGGAGTCTATAATAAGATCATAGAAATGGCTATAAAGGGATCCTGTGGTATCCCCAAAGTATCAAAGGATGCTGAAAGGAGCTAATGCAGGAAATGTCCATCAGCATCTGCTTGGCATCTGACGTGACTCCAGCCCAGCTGGGTGTTCAGAAACATTGGCTACCAAGTGCTGCAAGGAGATACTGCATAGAGATGATAGAATAGTTACCGAGGAGTCATTAGGCAGTAATTTATGGTAATGGTTAATCAGGTGAGCATGAGATTACGGTACTTCCTTTGATGTTGCAACACAGAATACTTCATAAAAGTCTAAAAATTAAGGGGCTTTAGGGTGTTAGAAGCTTAAGCTGGCTTTGCAAAGTGCGTGTAGAGCACAGAAGCAACAGAGAAGACGTCATGCAATGTTCTGTCAAGATGTCTTAAATTGTCCCAGAAGTATATCAAGAATGAGAGCTGTTCCTTTTTCATCTCTTGCAATTTATAAAATGCAAGAGAATTTAAAAATAAAATTTGTTAATTTTAAAAAACTTTAAGTCATTTCACACAGGCCTCTGCACAGTCTTTGGTAGCTGGCTGTTCACCCCAACCTTCTGACTTAGCTTAGATTATATATGCTATTACCAATTCTTTTGAATCATTTGCTCCTCCTCTTTCTGATTTTCTCTGTCAGATTCACATCCTTTTCCTGATGTCACTTGTGTTAACAGTCACCTTATTATTCAGTGGGTCTACTTTCTTTGGATATTTAGTAGAAGGCAATTTAAAATCTTGCTATGAATGCAATTCTGTAACACTACCTCAATTATTTAATGTGGTTTTAAGAGAAAACTTTTTCATAACAATTGTTTTCTAACATCTTCATGTCCTCATTTCTTTTTCTTTATTAGTTGATTGGGTATTAACTGAAGAAATCAAATGCATCAAAGCAGTACAAAGTAAAAATCTTAAAGCTGTCAGATGAAACAATTTGTAGTTTTGTGTGATTATGGACCACGCAGGGTTAATCTTAAAAATCAGCCGATCCCTTTTGATAAAATGCTGTCCATTAAAATGTTGCACTTGTAAGTGGAATGACAGAGGGAATTTCTTTAAAATACTTGGCTTGCAACCTGTGAAAATCGCTTACATTTCTGAATGATTGGCCATATTTGGAACAGCTGGTTGATAGGCAGAGAAAGATTTTAACAGAATTGAGCATTATCAAGGGCACATAAGTCTGCTGTGTACCTTGAGCCACTACATGCAAATACGTATTTACCAAAACATTAGGCTTCTGACTGTAACTATGCACATATGTCTTGAATTAATACTGTGATATGCAGCATAATATTCCTTCCCAAAATAAAATCAATTGTTACTGACCACTGTTTATGTTTTTCTCCAGAACAGCTATTTTCATTTTATTTGTTGATAATAAAGCAGAGATCGTCCAGGCTCTAAGAATCTATTCTTGGAAGATGTGTCAGCATCATAAGATACTCCGTTCAATTATCTGTCTAGAAACTTGCCTCTATAGAACGATGAGACAATATAAAGATATAAAGAGATATAAACACACCTGCCATACGTAACAAAGCAGTAAAAAATTATATTTTAATGGACGAGAATGTTTGCTTTTAAGTAGTAGACATTCATTTTTCTTAACATGTGATTCTTTTTCTACTGAAGAATGTGGTTTCTATTCAGGGAAGGATCTCTATTAAATACCAATTGATTTTTGAGAGATGTGTAATAATCTTATTAAATCTAAATTGAATGCATAAATTACATGGAACACAGTGTTTTCAGGTGATGTTAGGAATTTGTTGGTGAGGCTAAGCTGTTGTTAATTACAGCCTCTAGCCATGTAGCATTTGCCTTATTACGGGGATGTTGCTGTGCAGTTAGGCGTGCAGCCAGGCAGCGAATAATGTGTTGTACGTACATGCCAGAGAGCCTCGATTCGTACTGGTAGGTATTTGTGCCGTTTGGTATGTTAAGGTTTATTTTTTAATTGATCCTTTTCTGAGGCCAGTTGTACTCAGTTTGTAGAATACAGCTGTAGTTGCCCTTCAGTCCTGGGGGTAGCTGCTATAGCAACTGTTGATGATTACTAATTTCTTTCCTCTGGAGTGAAGCTGAATGACCTTGTTGGGTGCAAGGTTATGGGCATAATTGTGTTGTTGAAGTGTATATGAACTACTTTGTAAGGCCTGCTTGCCTTAGCCAGCGGACCGGTTCCAAAAAAGGAACTTCTGTTTAATGTACTTGAAAAATGGTAATTCATACTAATTCCAATCCTTTTGCCATTCCTGCTACTCCTCGTTACTTACACACTTCCATTTGAAAGCGTGAGAAGAGTGTGCAGCCCTATTTTACACGTGCATCAGCTGGGAGCATAATACTTTGTTCTGCCTCTTGTGCCTGTGTTCAGGCCATAGGTATGGCATTTGGTTTTGTATAGCTGCTTAATAGCCAGGGGCTGACTGGTTTAACAAAACGCCAGTATTTTGTGGGCAATAATTCAAGTATGCATACAGCAGTATTTGGGATTTCTACTAATTACTAAACTAGGATAAGCTTATCTATCAGAAACAAGAAGAAAGTTTTAAAACAGGAAAAAATAGAGAAATTAGCTTGAGGAGTATGGCTGAATGAATGACTTGAATGTGAATGTTCAATATCATTAAAACACTGATATTGAAAACCTGTACAACAGACAATGAGTAGCAAATTGGAATTATTATTTTTTTATATTAGCAGTGTTGAAAACGATGTAACTTGAACCAAGTTTGTGCTTCTGGCAGGGCAGAGATGGCATTTAATAGTGTTATTGTCTGCAAGAGCATACACGAAGATGCTGACATCCTGAAGAGGAATAATAATCGTGGTATCAGAAAGGACAAATGAAATAATTAAGGAACTAAAAAGCTTGCCCTTGTGGGTAGGGAGTGAAGCATACAGATGTTTCCTTAGTTCTAATATAGGACATGATAAAAGAGAATACCTTTTTTAAAAGGTCTGGGGAGGACTTGAAGGGGATAAAAATAATTTAAATGGCCAAAATGGATGCAGTGGATTTCTGAAAAGCATAGTTTTGTGCTAGAAAGGCAAGCAGAAGAAATATGATGGGTCAAGAAATACCGCTTTGTTTCTTTCATCCTCCGCTTCTCCCTAACTCCACTCTTAATAAAGGAGCATAAAATACTATCAGCATATTTGTGTCCAGCACATCTTACTGTTTTACCATAGCTTATACTCATTTTATTCTTATATTCTTATATTGCTTTCTTTGGACATAGCAGGTTCCCTTTTAATTGAAGCAAATGCTAATCACTAATAGAAGCTTGCTGCTGATAGAATACTTAGTCATATGCACTTAATTGACTCTTGAATGTCTCAAGTGTGTGGTACTAGCAAACAGAGATGAAATCTTTTCCCCGTTTGTATATTCAACGCACAGATCCAGCAACACTTTGGAACATGACCTTACCCAGCAAGATCAAGCTAACTCTCGTGTCTCCCAGCATTTTGATGAAATGTGTTTGGGAACTTGAAAGGCAAATTTGCACTGGATTATCTTTAAATAATCTTTTAACTAATGCAGGAGAGAGTGTTGTGAACAACAGAGGTACAAATTTTAGAACTTTTATTTCAGTTACACTGCCAGTTACTTCAATGAAAAAGTATGTGCTCAGCCAGGTTTTATTCCCATGCCTGTTTTTGCATTTTGATGAACACGGAAAAATGTGAGCTGGTACCCCAGCACATATTGAATATGGCATCTTAAGAAGCTGTTTCATCAAAATTAATGTTTCTTTAATTCAGATTTTTTTTGCAGTGTATGGTAACATTTGCTGAAACAATAACTAAGTCTCCATATTTAGTAAAATATTTGTTATTTTTTTCTTATATTCTCATGGATTCATTTTTCTATCGCTGCTCAGTAGGTACACGATAAAACACAAGGTGTTTTTTTTTATGCTGTGTTTTTAATTGGTTTGCATAGATTTATGCACGCAATTTGTACCTGATGTTCCCTAACAACCTGATGATCAGCTGAAAGTGTTAGGATTGAGCGTGTAGAGTACAGGTAAGGTCTCTGTACCTCTGTTTTTCATCTCACGGGTATTTTACTCTATGAAGGTTTGGTTTTGTTTTGTTTTACATCTGTCAGATTGTTTTTCATTAGTTTTTATAAGTTTGTTTACCAGTTAATACTTTAACAGCTCTACACTGTACAACAATTGATTCTTCTTAAGGTGCTACAGTTTTTTCTATCTTCTAAATCACTTGTGTGATATGAATAGTCTTTAAAATGACATAGGAGACTTAATGGAGTAATAACATGTTCCTGTAGATCTATTACAGTCATTATAGCACTGGAAAGTGCATTTCTAATGTACTTCTAAAGCTTTTTCACTTTTAAGCTCCCCCAGAATATGTTAATTTGAAGACTCTGCAGCATCCTAGGTTGCCTTCTGCAGAAATGCTTGAATCATTTAAATACATGCTGAGGTGTGACAGAAGGGAGGTCTTAGTCATGCTCCTGGAGCCACGTTAAAGGCAGCAGTTGCATCTATAATGAAGGTTTGGGAGAGTAGCTGATTATAAAACTTCATGAAGTCTTCTTGTGGCATGGCGGTGTCTGAGTCCGGTTAGTCCAGCCCAATAGAAATCGCCTGTTCTTCATGAAAAGAAACCTTTTACTAGTATGGTGGTAGCACAGAAGACTCCGTGCATGGTGTCCTCTATTTGTATTTCTCCCTTCCCTATTCCATCTTGGGTTGAAACATGACGCTGGGGGTCATGGGGGAAACATGCTTAGATATCTCACAGTCAGTGCAAATGTGCAAATAAAAATTAGAGAAGAGAAAGATGTTTTTTAGGGGGAAATGGGACAGGACAGTACGCTTCGCTTTATGAAGTAAGTGCGCCTTAAAATCTGTTATTTCCTGCTGCGTCTAGTTATTTATTCATTTGACGGTGGTGAACTATCAGATGAGGAACGGGAAGTCTTGGATTAGAGATTAGTATCTTTCGATCTTTGACCACTGCCTGTTCAGTGCATTGCAAACAATGAGAATACCCTGCTGAATGTCAAATAAGACCTTAGCTTTTTGGAAATGCTGGCACCAGGCATAGACATGAAACTTGCAAGTGGTAGAGTTGTGGAAGTCACTTAGTGATATTGTTTGTACGTAGGGAACTGCAGTGGTCTGTGGTGCACCCACTTAGACTACATCCATGACCTATTTTACTTTTTAATTCTCTCTTTTTGGTGATTATATTTTCTTGAGGTCAAGGGCTGTCACACATTAATAGTGTTAACTTAACACCTGGCATTATTAGCATATTTGGCAAGTAATTAATTCAGAATTTGTATCCATCTGTAGCATACTACAAATTGCATTAAATAATTTGGGTACTGAGAGCATGAGTGAGCAAGAAGCTGCCAAGGTGTCGGAAAGGAAATGTGCTTAAATGCCTGTTCAAAGGAAAGACGAGGAAAGCCAAGAACTGGCAATAGGCCTGGTTTGTATCCGTCACCTGTGTGTTTTCTGCTCATTTTGTGCAGATAAGGTGAGGTTTTCGAGGGGGACGGCACAAAGGGCGAGAGCAGGGTGTGTTATCAGTGCCAGAGCTGCTGCCTGGCCTGGAATTTGTCCCCAGGCTCCTGGACCCTGTGGGGCTTCCATGGGTCTGGCAGCAGTCAGTGTAGGATGGGGGGTTCGTCAATTTAAGCCTCAAGAAGATTTTGATTTGTATAGGCCAAGAAAACTATTTATGACTTACTTTCTGTTTGGTACGTGATGGATGGAGTGAAGTCTGCCCAGCCACGTAATCATTTCAGCACCGCGGAGTCCACCCTAAAGCATCCTGCTGGAAAAGAGGCCCATTAGCTCTGGCTCGGCGCTTGACGGTTGTCATCTTGTGCTTTGGGCTGATCCAGAGCATCAGCAGAACTTTGACCAGCTCGGAGTACGCAATGTAGAAGTGCCCAGCGTCTTGCCAGGCTCCTGCTAAGTGTTGGTTTCATGGTGTCTTGGAGCCGGCTGGAGCTATTCAACAAGTGCTTTTTGTATTTGTAGGTGGTCATCTGCCAGCTTCAGCTAATGAAGTAAAAACGTGAGCAGTGCTTGGTTTTGTTCTCATTCCGTGGTTACTTCGCGTAGGGCTGTAGGTCTCTTAACAGGGAGATCAGTCAGCCTTTGGGAAAAAAATTACTCATTGTAGAAATAAAAAGGGGGGGAAAGGCATGTCTGACAGCATACATTTATTATTTACTGGATACTCTAGCTGTTGGAGTGAGTCGGAATAAGAATATATAATACAGAGGTGCTGAGCAAAAATAGTCCGGACTTTGTCATGATTAAGTGTTCTTTTCATAGGTGTATTAAAAAAGTTGTTGCTATCCTACAGGAAGACTTTTCATCATTCTGGCCG
The DNA here is from genome assembly GCF_011077185.1 of Oxyura jamaicensis. Lineage (NCBI taxonomy): Eukaryota > Metazoa > Chordata > Aves > Anseriformes > Anatidae > Oxyura > Oxyura jamaicensis. The sequence continues at coordinate 702,960 of NC_048926.1, read as the reverse complement.
AAAGCGATTGCTCTGCTCAGTGTGCACCATATTTATTATGTTATCCCCTCTTTGTTTCTAAGCAGCCAGCTGAGATGTCTCAGGGAGAGAATCGCGGCTCTGCGGGGTAAGCAGCAGGACCAGGTGGATTCTTTCTGAAAACTAAGTTCCCATTTCACATCAGTGTTTGTGATGAAAAAGAGAAAGGGAAAGCCCTACAGTAAGTAAATCCAGAGCGCGTTTATTGGGCTATTCTTTACAGACAGTGCTCAGCCATTCAGCTGAAGATTATAAATAGGAAATTGACGGTGTGAGTCCGTATCCATACGAGGCCCTGAGTCAGTGGCCTCCAGTGGGATCCAGGTCAGTGCTGGATCCCAGTCCGTCTGCCACCTCAAAGCCAGCTCGCCGACCCCAAGCAAACGGTGGCGGATGTGTAGGTGATGCCAAGCATTAGAAGTATCGGAGGTGGTTTAGCCGTGGGCATTTTGCAGGCTCCCAGACGGAGGAAAGCAGGCCAGCTCTCAAAGCCTCATCCATGTCCTGTCTGCTGAGGCTGTTGTGCAGCTGTAAACGTCTGCCGTGGCCTTGCCTGCTCCTTCTTTCCCCAGCGTGAGATGGTTTGATTATTCCATGGTGGTTTTGCATGAGGAAGGGTTTCCAGGTAGAGCTCAAAGAGGGAAAATTTCTTCCTCTGTTACCTACTAATGTTAAGAGTAAGGACTGTCTTCGATGTACAATGGGTTTTGCAAAGGGCTTTCTAAGGAATTTCTTTGCTGACTGTTCTGTTCATGCTTTGTTCTTTGTTTTTGTGGAGCCCAGCCTAGCACTCTCCGAGCGCTGAAGCAGCCGTGTCCCAGGCTGCGTGCAGTGGAGCCCCCGGAATCTTCTGGTAGCGGGTCTGGCCGCTAAGCCGCGGGGAGAGCGATGTGTTTTTAAATATGTGATCTTACTGCAGATAGGAAAATGGTTCCTATGTCTTTAATGGAAAGCAAAAGGTTATCTTGCCATGGCCTTTGTGTGCATGTGCTGATGTGGCGGAGGCAGCAGACAGGCAGTGTGTGCGGAGGGGCTGGGGAGCGGGCCGGGATCGATAGCAGCGGTGTGAAGGGAATTAATGCGAGGCAGGCAGGCTGTCTGTCAGCGGGGATGCGGGGCAGCGCTGGGCAGCCACTGCAGAAATCCGTTTTCAATAAATTCCGTCCAGAAATTAAGTATAGACACTCCCGTTGCTTCCCGTATTGCTAAAACCCCATTCATCCAGGTAGATGCTTGTAGCAAATCATTGTTTCTTTTAAAGTGGAAATCCTGCATAATGCAGCAGCGTGAAATTAAAGAGAGAAACATTTCTTTAAACCGCTTCAAATAATAATCTGTGTTATCACTGGAAAACAAAACAAATATGGTCGGTCTGTAATAACAAATACCACGTCCGTTTTTATTAATATATTTCTAGTAGATATATATCTCCTAGAAAGTTTTATTTAAAGCCACATTAATTGAGTAAAACTTAATTAAACTTCCATTGATTTAAATGGGAGTTTTCGTTGAGTAAGGATACTTTGATTGGACCCCGAAGACTTTGCTATTTATACATCTGGTTGATCATTCCACTCGCGCAAGGTTTGACTTAACACAGCACAAAGAATTAAATGCAACAGACCTGCGCTGCAACGTTGTGATATATTAAATGAGCGGTTTCATGATGCTGCAGTCAGGAGCTGTACATTTCTAAATGGTGTAAGTTTCTGATATGAGTGAATCTTGCCTAATTTTCCAGTGTTTCCTAATATGACAACTGGCTTATTTTTAATACATTCCATTTTTTATCTTTTTACTTCTAAAACCTGTTTCTAAGACAATTTTGGTAATTTTTGGTGAATTATGTAGAAGGCATTTATGTCCAAGAAGATGTGTTCCTTCTTACAAGATTTTCTTTGAAAGGAAGCGATGATTTATTGCCTGAATTATTTTTGCAACTGTTATTTTTCTCCCCTTCTGTTTTTATCTGTTCATTGTTTTTTAGGGAATGCTTAAATCTATTTAATCAGAATGTACTTAGAATTTTATTGTAATTGTATATAATTGTAATAAACTTGAAACTTTTCATACGCTGAGCTTGGAACCAACTCAAGCAAAAACACTTTCTTCCTTCCGCTGCGTTATCACTAGTCTTGCTAAGCACTTTAGAAAGATGTAGCACATCTAATACGAAAGTTCGGCCTCTTTTCAGTAACTCCGGGATAGAAAGCAATGAAAGAAGTGATGTAGTAACTAAAAAAAAAAAAATCAAAAGCTTTGAGTTTTGAGCCAGCCTAAACTTACCTTTTAGGGACAGCTGGACCCTTGGCTCCTACTGACCGGAGTATTTCAGCACAGAAAATGCACCCCCTGAGATGAAAGCTCATCAGTAGAGGCTTCACACTGCAGTTTTCAAAAGACATGGAAACTCCGTACCCTTCTCTGTCTGTGGAAGGAAATCAAAGAATGTTAGACTATGGAAGAGATATTTAGGAAGCAGCTGTATGCTTGCTGTGTCTGCAGGGATTACCAGCAGGTCTTATGTTAACCAGAATGCAAAACGTGAGGCAGTGTTTCAGGAATAACCTCCTCGTTTCCCTTCAGCACACTAACCAACTCCAGTGGGTATTTGCAAGTAGTGTGTTAGGAAAAGTAGGTGGTGGAAGGTGAAGAGCAAAAAGTATTCTGACAAAGCTGGAGCCCTGGTGTCGTTGCTGAAGCTGGTGCAGACCGCAGCAGGTGATACCCAGGAGCTGTAACAGCTGCATCGTAGCATGAAACTCCATTTTTAAAAGTGTCCTGAATAAGGTTCATGTGCAATTTGTAATTGCATGTGATCTCTGCGCAGCCCTGCCAGCATGTCTAATGAAGTGATAGGCTATTGATTGGCAGCGTGTCCCAGCCTGGTTTTACATCTATTGTCACTGCTTTTACGTGTGTTGACATAATGAGAAGGACGTTTGGAAAGTTATTAAAAGGTTCTAGTTTCTCTATAAAGAGGTAATGTCAGAATAAAAGTTAGAACAGAAAGTGCTGCGTCAGGCAAGCACTGTTATCTCAGAGTGTAAGTATGACTGTGCTGTGAGCACTTAGTATTTATCAGCGGTACTAAAAAGTAAAATCTAGCATATTCATGAGAATTTTAAAGACTCGGGGTTAACTGGCTTTGGGATGTGGATTCACAAACTTGTGTGTATGCAGCTGACCCCCTGAGAGAGATCCCTCCCTTGTGATTTATGATGCTACCAGCTCCTTCTCATTTATCAATCAAATTTGTATGTTTGGAGAGATGAGCCCTTTATTCCATGGAAACAACTCAAAGCTGAAGTAATACCTGTTAATATTTTCATAAAGAAGATTTTAAAACGGCAGAGAAGCAGCAGGCACCACAGGCGGATCGCCTTCACCCAGTGCCAGCTCGGGGCAGTGCAGGGCTGCTCACCTCCCCGAAGGCAAAGCCATTTCCAGAGACTTCATTTCTTCTTGCAGTTTGGCTGGTGCTGACAAAGGCCTGTGGTCCTTTTTTTAATGGGGACTTAATGCCTCTGTAGCTGGCAAACCTAACGCTGCCATCAGTCAAGCAGCAATCTCTTCATATAATAAGATTTTTGATAGTATAGGCTGACATAAAGGGTGTACGGGGAGGAAAGAAATCTTATCAGGGCTTCTTGTCAGTCTGCTCTTTTAGCTTTCCTAAAGCTCTTTGGGAAGACTATTTGTGAGGCTGTACTTTTTCACCCTTAGCAAAACACTTCTTTTGATAATGCCTTGATTGAACTGTGGTAAGGGCTGTAAGGGACTAATTAAAGGTTATAGCCAGGCAGCGTACCAACCAGTGAGTTAGAACTTGATCCACGTGCTGCTGGTACGTGGCACAATGTGGTGTCCGTGATGTGGTGTCCAACAGCAATTGACTGATGCATCACAGCCAAAATGATGTGGAAGGGCTCGGATGGATTAACGCACTCTGCAGGTGGTGTGGAAACAGCCCTTCCTCGGTGAGAGATGGGCATTAAGGGGAGAGGGAAGAGGAGTCCTGCTGGAACTCCTGCGTTATTTGCCTTGTTGTTAGGGTTTTGGCTAATGGTTTTGGTGCGTCTCTGTGTCTGATATTTCTAATCGTGCCAGAAGATGCCATAAAAAGAAAAAAATGGGAGATATTTACGTTGTGGAAAGGCTTTCAAGGGGTAGGTTTGTGAAAACTGCACAGAGTGCTAAGGAAAGTCAGATCATGTCCTTTGCTTTATCTGTGTTTCTTAGCACTACGTAGAGTCAGAAGGGAATGTGTGGGGTTTTTTTCTTCATGTAAGGCTGTTATCTACCACAGTCACTGATTTTGTGGGTGTTTGCTGGTATTTTTTCAGCTGGAGTAACCTCGGAAGCCATTCAAACTGCTACAGCAAGCCCGGACGCGCTGGGGACAGAGGCAAAAGTTCAGGAGGAAGAGCAGGACCTGGCTGATGACGACATCGCAGCAGGTGAGCACCGCGCCGTGAGCGCGCCGCTTTGGGGCGTGCTGGGTACCGGGAGAAGGGATAAACGCTTCTTCCTTACTTCTCATGAGAAAACAAAATACGGAGGCTGTTCAAGAAGGAGTACACGCTATTAGAAACAAAATGAAGTTAGTCCAGAGTAAAAAAAAAAAAAAAAATGCAGAGCTCTAGACAAAGACTGAATACCTGCTTAACTGTAGCTACTGTGCTATGAACATGTTGCTACTGCAAAATATTGTCCATAAAATCGTTATATTTCTATGTATCTGGGGCCTTTTATTCTGCTTGCGACTGGCATGCTTAGCTCGTAGCTCCTGGAGAACAAAGGTTGGTTCTTTGCAGTCGTCCCTTAAACGATGTACCTTGGTGAAAAATCTGATGCATGGGTGCTGCCACCATAGTCTGCTTCATGGAACGGAGGTTTTCAGCACGGAAGAGTTGTTAGTTTGTCACACACAGAATTCAAGCGTGGTTCAGGTCTAAAAATACCAGTACAGCTGTTGTCGTTGTTGTAGTTCATTGTAAACTGGTGGATGAAGTTGCGAGCTGTGATCCCTCAGGGCATATTCCGAAATGACAGACCATACAAAAATATGCATTTAATTATACGCAGTTTATCTTTGGATTTGTTTTTTCATGCTTATTTATGCAGTGCCATAAGGAAAATACCTGTGTGCTCAATATCAATATCCTCAGAATCTGAATGACTCCGGTACGTATTTTAGCATAGCGTACTGCAGATTATAAAGCACAAAAGCTATCTTTTTTGACTGAGCTTTTTATAGATTTTTGTGAAAGGCTGAAAGAAAACTATTTATTTCTATTGACCAGAAGACAGTTAGTATGACAGATCGAGTTTTGGGTCAAGTCTCTGGTTGAAGGTGACTGAGACAAGATTCCTGCTGGTGGAAGAACAAACTGCTTGGAACAGAGAGCATCAACATGAGCTATTTGTAAAAAGCTAACAGGAAATAGTCAAAGGCAGGGAGAATGCTGGGGGTGCCTTGGGCGGCTGGGGGAAGGTGCAGGATTCATCAGGAAACAACAGTGAATGGCGGCTGAAAAAAATGGAAATTAAAAAATGGGGAAAAAAAGAAAAAATAGAAATTAACGAATAGGCTGCAGGTACCCTGGAACACAGATCTTCGCAGGACATCCACTACATCAGTGTCTCTTTCAGAAACGTAGCATCTACCAGGTCCCACATCTGTGGGAGACCTTCTGGTTCCTTTTCTGGAAGCTTCAGCAGTATTACGAACAAGTGGGTGTTGTATCTGGGGCAGCAGTCTCCCTCGTTGATGTTTGATGTTCTTTCCAGAGGAAAGAGAATGGAAGTAGGGTGCTTGAATGGAGTAAGTTCCAAGTGATGTGCGTTTCCTTGCTACGCTCTAGACTCTTAAGTTCTGAGCTTTTCAGAAAGCTGTCTACTATGTTGCTTGAATCTGAAGCTAGCAACCATTTTCTTTACAGAAAACATACTATTATTAAAAGGAATTGAGCTTTAAAAACTATATCCCAAGATGAATTTTCAGTCAACAATTGAATACAATTACATTAGTGTTTGTAGAATATTAAAAAAAAAGGTTTTAATTCAGATAATTTAAGCTTCACCGTGTCATCTAAAAATATGATGCAGCTTCTTTCTATAGTGGTCCTCTTAAGGCTGATATTTATTGATTTGACTGCACAAAGTAATACTGGTGTGCAGTGGTCAACAGGATTTTTTTAGAATTCAAATTGGGACTCACCAAATGCCTTCATTTATCCAAAATAACTTCTGAAAGGGCTCACTTTCACATCAGTACTTTTAGAGATTAAAGCATTTTAATATAGCTGGCTGAAAGTACTTCAGTAACACACCGCAGTGCCTATGAGGCATTTAAAAACATACAGTCAGGAGTTATTTAGAAAATAGCACTGAAAAGCCATGCAAGAATTGGTGCTGCTCGCACCGGGGGCTGCTGAGAAAGGACTCCCTTTGCTCATGACACCACAACGAGCCTCAGCCGAGCACGCTCTTACATCTGACCTGTGTGCTTCGCAGGGGTTGTTATTTCTGATATATTCTGATAATTCTAGCAGCTGCGGCGGTGCACGTGCAGAAAGTTACATAGAAAATAAAAGCTCAGTTTTGTACTGACAGCGTTTGTCAGCTTGAAAGTTTCATCTTTCAAGTCTTTCCCTTCAGTATTTCTAAATCTATTTTCTTGCATAATGATTAGTGTTTTTAAGCAATATTTATCCACTAACTAGTGAAATCAGAAGCAAGAAATATTGCTAGATGAAGCCATAATCTAAAGTTAAAATGGCTCTTGAATCGGTAACGATATTTGTCTGTATTGCCTTAATGATTCAGCACTGTATGACTGTGATTTTTTGATTTATCCTTTAATCTGAACGCTCCATCTGTTGAAGTGCAGCAGTACATGCAGTGTAATTGCAGAAATTTCCAGCATTTTCCCATATTTCGAGTAACGCTTATTTTACCCCCGATTCTAGATGCTCTGATGTTGGTAGCATCTAACTGCTTCAGATAGTTTTAATTCCTAGGCGAAACATTATTTTTTGCTATAGAGTATTACAATTTTTAATTCAAAGGCTTCCACTGTAATGAAAGAAAAACGTTTCAACTGTGCACTAAAAGTTGCATACTGCTAAGTTACATACTGTGCTTTTTGTTGCTGTTACTGTTTTTTCTTATTTTTATTGATGTATTGAGTTTCTGGACTGCTCTGGTGGTTTCTCCTCATTCTCTCCGCTCCTGTTGGAGCTGGCCGTGGAGGCAGCAGCGACAGGTGCCGCTGCCCATTGCTCCCCTCCCCTCAGCAGCCAGGCTTCCACTGAAAATTTGGTGTGAAGTGGAGGTGCACAACAAATGAAACCATCTGCCATCCCCAGCAAACAAGCCAGTGGCCCACTGTTCAGCACAATGAGGGTGCCAAAAGAGTCAGTCTCTGGATAAAGTTCCTGCTGGGCTGCTTTTAAGTAGGTTAGACCAAACCTGAGCACCTTCTACAAACCCTGTCACGTACGTTTTTGCATCTCCAAAGCCCACCAAAGAGAGATCAAAGAAGCTTTTAATTTGTGTTTAATAACTTGCTAGAAAACCATCTACCATATCGTGGGCTGACTGTTGTGTAAAACACCAGAAAAATTAGATTTTATCAGCTAAAACAAACTTCATCCCTTTCAGATGCTAATTAAGAAAGTAGAGAAAACACTCTCATCTCTCTCATTTGATCTTTTCTGTTACAAATAAAATGCACAGATAGAGTTATTTAACATGCGAGTGCTAATTTTAATGGAGTTTTTGTGTGTGGTAACAGGAATTTTGAAGCACCTTGAGAAATGTATTTAATTGATGGATAATGGTAAAGAAAATGAATCAAGAATCTAGTTTGCTACCATTTGTCATTAGCTGTCTACAAGAAAGCGTGAAATTATAGGTAAAATACTTTTTATAAAAACACTTTCATTTAATGTTAGGAAGTGTAACTCATGTGGAAGCACAGGGTTTTTCAGCAGAGCTGCACGTCTTTGAAAAGACGTGGGCATCTGCCATTGAAGCAGATGTCACCAGGAAACGCCACTGAGAAATCTGTTCCCTGTGAGGGGGGTAAGGGCAGGACATCTGTCGGAATGGCATATGTCAGCGCTGGGACAGTGCTGCCTGTGTTCCGTAAGGGCTGGCTCAGGAGAACTGCTCTGTTTGGGCTTTCGGGGGTGGTTTCTCACTGCCGGAAGAAGCGTGCAGCTGGGTAGTTAAAAAGATAACCTCGCATTTAATTGGGAATACTTCTTGGTATCTGCATTTATCTGATGCACAACTTTATCCTAAGCATCACACAGTGTAACTAACTAGCATCAGTCCTTGTGCAGTCGTATTCCTTATGTGAAATCGGGAAGCATTCAGCGTCACCGTGCGCATTGTACATCAGCACTTCGTAAAAATCAATCTGGGACTGTCCGAAACTCTTTTGTCTGTTCCGGTGGCAGATGTCTTCGTCCAGCTCTGCGCAGTCTCCTTTTGTGCTGTCGTTACTTTGGAAAATGTTGTTAACTTGGAAAAAGTTCTCAGTGTCTTCGTCACCATTTATACCTTCGTTGTGTTCTGACTGCTCGTCTTTTCTCAGTGGTATTAGCCAGAAATGCTTCAACTTTGATGTTTTCATTAATTTAATTAAAGATTTAGGAGAGATTGTTACAGTCAAAAAAAAATTTCCTCTTTCTACATCTGTTCAGTTGCAGAACTGGGGTTTTTAGGGGGCAGAGGTCTCAAGAGCAAGCCTGGGTGCTGACACCCAGCATTTCCAGAGACGCACGCAGCAACAAGCAGTTCGGGCTCAGGCTTCCCTTGATCCACCTCGGGAAGTTTAAGCCTGGTTGCATGTGTGAAGTATTACAGTGCTGGCGAGGTTTGGGTGTCATGGGACAAGTGAGCTGTAACGGTGGGCCAAATGCTTGCAGAAGCTGTTCATGTGCGCAGTGTCCATTGCTTCTAGCAGCACTTACCGTGTAAATTAACCCTGTGTCTGTGGAAGCCTGCTCTTGGCGTAGCCTGAAGGACCCTAGGAATCAGGAATTGCCACGGGGGTATTACTTTCCAAGAAGCTTGTGCTGGTTAGTATACGAATAATATATCTGATGACCAAGGTAACGTTAGAGTATACTACTTCTTTAATGTTTCCTTTAGTCTTGGAAGCCAGTTCTGGCTGGGATTTGGAAAGCTTGATGTTGTTTTATTCTAAGTTTACTGGGCTGCGTATCCTGATGGCACTGGCTACGCTTTCATGCAACAAGTACGTTGGTTTTGGTCTGTAACCGTGTAAGGCCGCTCTCATTTCTTTGTGCTCGCTCCTCCCCACCAGCCGTGTACGAGTGGCAGTGCTTTTAAGAGCTTTTAAGTTCAGAAGACCCCTTCCTGTTGGTGCTGTCTGATCGAGGTTTATTCTAAACAGAACGATTTTTCATGAAGATGGGGATCTGAAATGTATGGCAGGTTTTTGTAACGTTTTGGTAGTTGCTGTTCCTAAAGCATTTTTATACACTTCTCCTGGACAGATAATTTTTCCAACTAGTAATTCAGAACAGCACTTACCTACGTAGCAAACAAAGCCCAGTCACCCTAACAATAACTTCTCGTATGGAAATGACTTGCGTTCACATTACAGCTCCCCAAACTAGAGCTATCTGAAATGGTTCAAAAATAAAGCTTAACGCAAACCATCCTGAACTTTGCTGTAGTACTTTGTACATGCAAAAGCTTTAATTTTACCTACTTAAGCAAGAGAGAAAAAGAGCAGAGTTGGTACTTTTCATTCTTTTACCAGCCTGTGCACTTGGATAAATAAATAGATGATCTAAGATTCAATAGGCCAATTGCAGCATATAATAGCTATTCAGAGGCAATTAAACTGCCTTTTTTCATGCCGGCATGTGAGCGTGCCCTTTCCCAACCTTCAACTTGATTTGTGGTGATTCAAAATTAACTTAAAAGTCTTGTTTGCTGACAGCTTAAAGCTTAATTGACTGAAAGCCAAATAGAGTGCGTTCCGCGTTCAGCCCTCGGCGAAGCCGTGCGCGCCGCGAGGCAGCAGCCGGGGCCCTGCGCCAGCTCCGCACCGCCGGTGCTGTGCACGCAGGCTCGCGCCCGCCGCGGGGGGCACGGAGCTGCCAGGGGGCTGCGGGGGGCTGCCCGCCGTCCTGCCCTGCCGGGCCCCCGCTGTGGGCGTGGGGGCTTCCCCCTTCCACAGTGGGCAGGAATCGGAAAAGGGGAGCGACGCCTCCCTGCTCGCACTGACTGCAACGGATCGAGAGGTAAATTCTGTGGCTCCAGCGGATCTGCACCAGCACGGTGGAATATTGCTGCGATGACTCTGCTGAAACACACAACAAATAAGTATTAAAATGTGCATCGCCTGTAGGCGCAGAGGCAGATCTGAAAGGCGGCTGGGTGCCTTTAGCATGGCAGCAGGAACCACCTGGTGGGCAAGGGGCGTACGGTCCCGATACAGCCCCCAGAGGTGTGTCACCCGCCTGTCCCTGTCATCTTGAGGGCAGAATGCATGGCGAATTGCGACCCCTCTCCCAGCCCCAGCCCTCTTCCTTATGCTGCTAAAAGCCTTCCGTTTCCCTGCTTATTTCTGTATATGTAATACTTTCTGTAGGGAAAAGGCTCGATTTGTTTGGGAGTGGTGATGCCCAACACCACACGCTGTGCCTCGGCCGTGCCCTCGCAGCTGAACGTTGTCCCCCCAGCCAAGCACCACAGGAGGTGCCTCCAAAATAAACACGAGAGTGGTTTTTTTGTGGTTCAGACTGATCAGTAAGTCTGTATTCGATACATCTTCAGGATGTATTACATCATTTCAAATTAAATAATGTCTTTAAGCACTGGGAATGTATTTTGATCTGTCAAAATCAGAAAGATCTTAAAAGCAAAGCACCTGAAATTGCCAGAGGTGATATAAGTGCATCAGAAAACACAATCGCACCTTACGTACTTTCTCCTGTAAATTCTTAAAGTTCTGTTCACATGAAAGTCAAATTTTAGTGTGTGAAAGATAAAGAACATGGATTCTGATATTGCTCTATTTCTTATCGATTCCTTGGCAAATCATAGCTATCTAATTTTTTCTGCCTTCCTATTGATTTCCAATAGGAACAACATCTTTTTCATAAAGCATCAGGAAAAGTTGCCATTCAGTTTCAAAATGACTGTAATGTAAAATAGTTTGATGTTCCTTTCGGTAAAATCATAATCATGCTTCAGAATGGGAAGCCCGGATTTGTATTGGTTTTATTGAAGTTTTACCGATGTCCAGGCTGATCTCAAACTCGGGAATGGATTTCTTTAATTGACTCTCGTTAACAGCTTATTGAAGTCTTTTTTTGGGGAAAAAAAATATCTTCTGTTTACATTTATCCGGCTTTGGTTATGTGCCAGCTAGTTACTCCTAATGCAAACATTAATAATACAATCTTGCTCTATTTTGTGATATTTGGGTTGCCTGATGGAATTGTGAACTCTATAATTTAATGGTAGTTATGCAAATAGTTGGAGTTGTCATACAGTTATAAAGATAGAAGATAAATATTACAGTGTAATTTCCACAAGACTGATGGGCTCGTGTACAAAATGTGCCTTCCTACATATGGTAAGTATTTTTTGCAGCCACCATTCCAATCTATTGCAGTTTAGTAGATTTTTCTTCTCTGCTGTGCCATTCCTTTTATCGCTGAATATTTCACTGTGCTGGAGCTGTAGGAACACAAAATGGGTGAGGATGCCTCTCCTCGCACTGCTAAGAGCAAAAAGAGTCAAAGACAAAATGGATTCTCTGCTGCTCAGAGGGGGGAATAGAGGACGCTTCTCGTTCGGTGTGGTTTGCTTTTATTTAAAGCCCAGTTAATGCATCAAAACTTCCCTTATTACTAGTGACGTTAAAGTTATCCCGATCAAAATTTTAAAAACATTTAAGTGCTTTTATTTATGGCCCTTTTTTTAGATAGCAGCGCAGAAGGATGCAGATTCCTGGAAACTGCAGCACAAATCTGCATCTAGAAATGAAAGCAATGAGGTCAGGGTACAATTAATACTTCATAACTTATATTTGTGGGTTTCGGCTGTGATAGGAAACAATCCAGTGTTGCTCTGGTAAATTTATTCCCGAGTTATTAAGTACTTCAGGCTATATGGCATTCAGTGGAATTAAATTAGTTGACGATGATGATTGCTTAGTCGAGCTTGTTGCTGAGAACACACGCACGCCGAAGAGTTCAGCTAATTGCTTTCCTCGCCTTTTGAAAGGAAATAAAACATTTTCAGCACGCAGCTCACAGAGCACTGATGAGAAAAGGAAAGGTAAATGCTAAGAGATGATAGCTTAACTCTGTGCCTGTATATTCCAAAAATGAAATTTGTTACCGCTTTACTTGCTGCCAGGTGGTAAGTGTATTAGATGTGTTTTGGGTTTGGGATTGCAGGCAGAAAGGGACTGACTTCACAGCGCGCTACAGACGGAAGGGGACGGACTCCAGCAACGCGAGTAGTTGCAGTTAGATGAGATCAGTTTGTTTCCAGTTGCCCGTAGCCTCCTTTTGAAGTGACAGTCGGCACTCAAGTCAGTGTTTCCTACAGGAAAAAAAAAAAAAAAGTTGCAGAGAGACCAAATAAAAATCTCTACCTGTATGAAAGTAATGGATAAAGATCATCCGTCAGTAGCCTTAATCTGACCACGTGGAGCACGCTGCCACTTGGGCGATGCTGTTCAGCTTTTCCAAGGTTCGAAATATTTTGGGTAAATTCAAAGGTATGAGTAAATAGAAAAATGACCATCTTGAATGTTTTCCTGTTGGTTTCTTGCACGATAAGGTCGAGTAAATTAAATGCTCGTTTGTGCAGTTTTCTGGGGCAGGCTATGCACGTGGAATAGGCTTACCCGCCGTGGGTGGCGGTGTAAGAGTTGGGTTTTCAGCAAAGCTGTTGTTTGCAGGTGTGCTGGCACAAGGAATCGCACTGTTAAGGTGCGGTGTCCACATCCCTAAGTGCTAATGAGCACAAGGCAGTCTGTACTAATGCCGAGCGGACACCGAACAGATCCAGGCGTTGAGCTTTTTAGGAAGAATGAATGATGGCTAATGATTATTTAATGACAGATCTCTGGACTGAAAGGCACTTAGCACTCAAAGTGTACTGCAAAGCCTATTTCTCAAAGCTTCCGACAGGTTTATTTGGTCTCACCTTGAGTAGAGCAGTGCTGTATTGATTTCATTGGGGTGGATTTAAACACACTATTGGCTTAAAATAGCACCACCTATGCAGAAGAAAATCAGCGCCTTAACCCTTACGGTTGCCAGTAGCCGCTAGGTAGTGGTTTGGTTATATGCTCACAGAGTCCTGGCAGGTTTGCTCATCCTAAATACTATCATTTTTAATTAACAAATACATTGCAGGTTTTCAATAACGTTCGTTATCCTCACATGCCATGGGGATAAAACCCAGGGATTTACCTGTGGGCTCTGACCCCAGGACACCTGATCAGAGGTGGGCAGCGGAGTCAGAGCCCTGGGATTTCACATCAGTGCTTAAATGAAAGACTGGACAAGAAGTCATTTTTAATTCAAATTCTATAAACCCTTTTTTTTTTTTTCCCTTTGGGTGACTGCAAGTCTTTTCTTAAAAATAAATAAAAGTAAAAATTATATACTTATCAATGTTATTATTTGCCATGAGAGGTTTTATTATTCTGTTCTCCTTTCTAGGGTGCTGCAGCTGGCTAGCTGCATCAAACCGTGTTACTGGCACCACAAAGGGAACATGTTATCAAAAAGCAAACCAGAAAAATGTCCTGGCTTTAATAATACAAAGCTATGTGACTTACTGATATTTAATTATTAAACTTGTCTGTTGTAAGATGCCCTCTGAAATATTAGAAAAGTAAAGTTTAAACACTTCCAGTTTTTACAGTAGTGACAATGCCCCATTATTTCAAGTACTCTCCTGCAGACATGAGAAGAAGATAACAAGATAGGCGTTATCAAATAAATCAGCACAGCCTGCCAGTAGGGAGGAGACCTTTTGGGGAGGGGAATATTAAAAAAGAAAAAGGGAAAAAAAAAAAAAATTTTCAGGGGGTTTTTTTTTTCCCCCCTCTTATTTAATTTATTTTATTTTCAAGGGATGGTATCAGGTCATCTTTCATTATCTAAACATTACACATCTCTTTCTAAAATGCATGTACCTTATCAATGAGAACAATAGAAAATGAGCAGAATTTTTTACAAGATACATTAGTTTCTTCTTCTGTGGCTCCCTTCCTTGTCTAATAGTTCGGTAGTAGATAATAAAACATGGGGAAAAATTCATTTAAAAATAGTAATAGTTATGCAACCAAAATGCCTGTATTTATTTTCTCAAGCAAATTTTATTGAAACTCTTCATTTCAACTGTATAAAGGTAATGCTGCAGTGTATTCTTCTGCTTTTAATCTTTCATAATTCTGGCCTCAATTACAGGAGTAGTCAAAAAGTGATTACAAAATGTGTTGTGTCTTTCTGAGCAAGCTACTGCGGGAATCCGTGCTTGATTCCCCATCTCACATGTACTTCCTGGAATAGCCCAATTGAAGTCTTGGGAAAGCAGCACAATGACGATTATAAAAAGGCTCGATAACCGTAGGAGACAAACACTTGGAGGCAGCAATCACCGACAGTCTCGTTACCGTGCCCCTGCACTGCCAGAGACCTGCCTTGCGCTGCACTGGCACGGATCGACTGCCACAGTGGCAGTCACATTAAATATATAGCTAGATATGTAATTGTAATGTAGGAGAAGAAGGTGAGTTTCACAAGGTGAAGTGTTTGACTGTACTGATGTACATTTCATAAATACTTTGAAGATATGGAATTGCTTCAGGTGAAAAGAGGTAAGGGGCACAGCGTTAGGAAGGTGTGAATTTGCCATAGGTAGAAATATGGATGAAATTTGGATGAAATATGTTTTCATGTGTAGAAATGATGTAGAAATAAATTGCTCCAGAAGGGGGAGGAAAAAAAAAAATTACTTTTGCCTCTTCTGTGTACACGGCTGGCCCTGGCCCTGGCCTGCTGGTCGCAGCGGGGAGCGAGGAGAGTTGCAGCGGGGATGGGCTGCAGGAAGACCCAAAGCTGCCCGCACCCGGGTGGCCTTTGCTGCTTATGGGGCCCGATTTCCTCTTACACATTGCGTTTACACCCCGATACCTTTCCCTATTCACACACGGTATCCTGAATTGCCATCAGCGTGCTTAGCCAAGGCCGCCTGCCTGTGAAGCAGCAGTGGGCGCTGGGGCAGGTTTAGCAGCGGGGTTGGCTGGTGGTTGGCTTTGCTGTGGCTGGGGGCGCAGCTCGCGGTGCATGTCCCTGTCCTGTCTGCCCGCGGGGCGACAGACCATGAGACTTGCGAAACAAATGCAAGGAGAAGTGTCGGTGCTTTCCATGGAGTCCGTGAAGGTTTTCATGCAGGTTTCATCTGTAGGTGGTGGCTGCCAGCCGTGCTCGTTCTGTGCTGTGAAATGCAAACGGTGACAAAAGTCAAGAGGGCTTTGCTTTCCAGTTCTCTTTGTATCCTTAAAATACCAGGTTGGCACGCAGGATCTGAGCTCCCTGCCTAACCTGGTAGGACTTAATTATTGGACTTAAGGACTTAATTATTTTACTCATTTAGGTCTCCATATTTTTGTCCTCTAAGATTAAAGCCCTCTGTTGTTTCTTTCACCCCCCCTCTCCGGTGTGCGCATACGTATGCGTGCATGCACCACGTACACCCCCCATACAGTCCGTATGCACACACGCAGACGTGTGTACCTGTACAGATGTATGTGCTCCCGTTTGTGGTGCCCGCAGGGGGGCGGGCTGGGGGC
Source organism: Oxyura jamaicensis (assembly GCF_011077185.1). Taxonomy (NCBI): domain Eukaryota; kingdom Metazoa; phylum Chordata; class Aves; order Anseriformes; family Anatidae; genus Oxyura; species Oxyura jamaicensis. The sequence goes on along the minus strand of NC_048926.1, from coordinate 687,065 downwards.
ACGATGCTGCTGGGGTCACGCTGCCCGGGGCCACCCCGCTGTGCCGAGGGCCACCAGGGAGGCAGCGCATGGCCGCGGGGCGCGTGCGGGCTACCACCGCTCCCCGGGCTGCGGTACCTGCGCGGAGCCGGGCCGTCAGGCACAGCACCGGCTGGCATCCACCTCCGGCAAATCCGCCCTCGGCCCCCATTCAAATCCATTGATCCCTATTCCGGCTAAACCTGAGGAACTTAATTTGTCTTTTAATCCTTTTATTGTAAGCCAGGATAAAATTAATTTTACCCAAGAACTGTGCAAAGCCAATTAACGTGAGCTTTAGAGTTATTTAGTAAAGTGCTCCAAAGTGTTAAATTTACCCTGACCTCCTGGCTGCACTCTCCGACTGCTTTTTAAATGAAGCAATCAATAGCTCGCAGCCTTTTAAACAATTTAAACTTCGGAAACGCTTTACCTGTATTTTAAACCCTTTATAAAGATGCTCTGTTGCTTTGTGTTACCTTCCTCTAAGCAGGTGGGCAGGTTTAAGTCTCAAAAGCCGGCGCGTTTTGAAATGCTTAACGTGGTGGTTTCGTCTGAAGGAGACCCGGATAACCACGCCACGGACCCGACAGGTCTCTGCTCGGCGATACTGGGAGCCTGCTATTGTTACAGCCGAAACGTAGAGCGTTTTGTCCTCTCACCAGCGTAGCCTCTGTTTTCCACATAGAGCTATTTGAGGTTATTAATTTTCTCCCTGTGATAGGGTGATCAACCGTCCTGTCAAGAAAATGGATCTCGGTGTCACCCTTTAGCATGATTAAATGGAGGCACGTCGCGGGGAGAAAATACCAAATTTTCATGAGACAAATGAAAGCGTAGAAGGGACTACTTTTATAGACGTTATTTCATTTGGAAATCTCCCAAATGGCTGTCAGTTTATTTGTAGGAAATCATTGCAATTAATTGTACATTTCCGCTAATAATTAAAAAAAAGTAAGTAAAAAATATTTGTGGGGTTTTCCTTTTCTTTAATTTCATTTGGAGGTTTCGGGGAGGAATGTTGCTGGGGGGTACTGGCTGTGTTGGTTTTTTTGTTTGTTGGCTTGGGTTTGGTTTTAGTTTCTTTTCTGTTGTTGTTTTGTGTTGTTGTTTTGAGGTAGAAAACACTGTACTGCAGGACGAAGAGCATCCCATGCCAATGAAAGACCCTAGGACTATTTCGCAGCCCGTCCTGGCTCAGATTTATTGTTGGGTTAGCAGTTGCCTTGCAGCAGATTCCCCCACGTTCGTGATTTGCCGTTTGAAGAGGACAGGAGAAGTTGTGCCGAAGCAGGCCTGGAATTTACAGGATGCTGCGGCGCTGCCGCGGGGACGTACCGAAGGGTTAACTTCCCCCTGCTGTAACCAAAGGCAAGGGCAGGGGAGTGCCCCCGCGGTTTAATTTCCTCCTGGAAGCAGCACATGTGGTCGCTCTTCCTTTCTTCCCCGCCTTGGAGCCGTGGCCGTGGCGGCAGCGGCAGGGTCAGCGCCTTGCCTATTGATCAGCATCCCGCCGTCCTGCTCCAGCATCTGCTCCGCTGGCTGCTCCCCACGCCTGCCGCAGCACGTCACCACAGAAATCCATAACCAGAGCTGTGCTCATCCAAGCAGGGCCAGAAACTAAATTAAACGGTATAAAACAATCTCGGATCAGGAGTTCGCACCGATTCATCTTGATCCGAGGTGTCACGGCGGGCACGGTGCGGGCACCTGGGCTGTCCCCGCATGCAGATGTTGGGGGGCTCCGCGTCCGCAGATGGCCGGTGGGATAAGTGATTGCGGAACAATTAGAACTGTTACACTTCTTGCTTTGTCTCCTGCAGCCCCTTTTCATCCTTCTTCCTCTGAAGGCAGTTACTATTGATTTTCACCCCCCCCTCTCCCTGCCATTGTTAAGCTTTTCGTTGTTTCTCAGCTCCCCTTTGGCTGGCACGTTGCTGGCACAGCTGCAACGTTGCCTGAACTGGGATGGCCTTCTGATGCTGGTTCTCAGATTTGGGTAGTTCTTCTTGTACGTCGTGTTTCGTGTCCCGCCGAGCCGCGTGAATGTCGTTAGCGCAGGCCGACTCGCTAATTCGCCCTTCGTTAATCTACAAGCCCGCTAAGTCTCGCCCAGCACCAGGTGCTGCCTTCTGACTCCTCAGCAAACGTTTAGCAGCCGAGCACTGTAAGGAGGATTAAGACTTCATTATTTTCCTAGCGTATATGGTGGGGCATTTCTGGGGTAGTGCGAATTAGTAACGCGGCTGAAAGTGAACTGTACCTGTCAGAGGAAAGGAATAATGTACTTCAGCCCGGTACGTTGCTCCTAAGATTGTGTTTCTTTATGAAAAAAACAAACAACACCTTGATCTAGTTACTCTAATATAGCCCTGGCATTTTTAATTTCACTAGCAATGTAGAATTTATAGTTTTATTTAAAATGTATGCTATGAGGTTTTTCCACCATTTAGGAGAACATTCATTAAAATACAAAATGCAACATTCAGTGTGCAAAAATACTCGTTCAGTTTAACGGCACATACTGGAATGTTGGTATGTTAAAATCTAGTAAGAATTGGAATATGATGGTGTACCCTAGCACAGAAGGATGCTTTTTTATAATAGAAATATATTTTAAAAATCCATCTCATAAGATAAATAAAAAGATTGCTAGTCACCAAAATTCAGTGTTAACAAGAAGCAAACCAAATATCACCTTTCACAAAGGCAGGCAAACAGAATTCCCTGCGTTGTGTTTAGTTCTGTTCTCCAGATGAACAAATCAAGCTCTCTGAAATGTTTTAGTTGTTCTTTTTTCAGTGAGCTCTTGGCAGTTTGGGAAGGGTGGCCGGCTTTGAGGCTGGCCATTGCAAACGCTCCCTTTAGACTTCTGCTGTGCGATGAAGGTTTTGAGAAGTGAAATGGCATCATCTCTAGTGGCTGCACATCCTGGGGAGGGAAGGAACAGTCCTGAAGGCTTAAGTTAAATGGAAACCTCTTCTCTTTTCTCTGGGAAATACGGTGTTGGGAGTGTTAAGAACAGCCCTGCTATTTATTTTCTCATACTTGTTACTTTTCATTTTAGGTTGTCTGTCTGGTCTCCCGCAGATGAAGAAAATCTCTACCTCTTACGAGGAGCGCAGGAAGCAAGCTACTGCCATCGTCTTGCTGGGGGTGATCGGGGCAGAATTTGGAGCTGAAATTGAGCCTCCCAAACTCTTGACTCGGCCACGTAGCTCTAGTCAAATTCCCGAGGGATTTGGTTTAACTAGCGGTGGATCAAATTATTCCCTGGCGAGGCATACGTGTGAGTATCCTGGGTGCTCTTTTCCCTTGTTCTGGTGTTTTGGGGAGAGGGTGGGATGGTATAACTTCGTTATATACTCATGTTTCAGTTCTCATGTTTGCAGCAGTGTTGCTGGAGGGGGCACCGACTGCTGCAGGAGCAGTCCTGCATGCACTGCTTTCACTCTTCTGGCTGATCTTCGTGTTCAGCACTTGGTAGCTGCTGCTCATAGTGGAGCTGTTCCTCCTGTAACTGAGCGCTGGCTCGGTTAGCTTACACACCACGCGTACTTCTTGGGAAGTGGATCAATAAGCATCAATAGGAAAACATACCTGGTGAGGCCAAAACTAAAAGGGGGGGGCAAGATGTTGGGTTTAAAAGTCAGAAACAGATGAATTTAATGGAAAATGCTATATAAAATGTTACATTCTGGTCCCATGTGAAATGTGGTCCTGCAGTGCTACTGTAATTATCCTTGCACCAAGCGGTAAGCATGATCTTATGTTATTAGATGGTTACATGTCTGTGTATTGACTATTTCATGTTAGCATTGCAAAATCTAATGGAAGCAGATGCAGCTTCGGTGCCCTGGATTCATGCAATTATTTTGGCGAGGTTCCTGAGTCCACTGGTGTGTTTTTGTTATATGTGGAGTCTGGCAAAAGTCCCTTTTGTTATCTCTGTAAGATCTCACTGCAGCACTACAGACTCGTTGTTAGTATTGCTTGAAGAAAAGTCAACTGTGTGGTTAGCTGTGAAATAATCCCACAGCAGAGCATTTCTCCTCCTGCCCTGGTTCAGTCCTCACCTGATGCCCAAGTGCCTTTGAGAAAAAGTGAAAAATAAATAGTAGAAAATGAGCATGTTGTCTCAGCTCAGAGCTGTTCACCACTTCTTTCTCCCAGTGTTTCTGTTTATCTATTTGCTTGCTAGTTTTGTTACGTTAGGCTTAGCCGAGCTGTCAGCTCCATCTTTGAACTCCTATTAATCATCATCTCAGAAACCCTGCGCGACTGTCTGGCTGACTGATAGGTTGAAATTCAGTCTTTAATGCAGACGAAGCTTGACACACTAAAATACTGTAAATTTAGATCCAGGCCATAAAGTAAGGTCTGAAATGGACAGAAAGCCAGAAGATTGTGAAAGGCAAGCGCTATATTGTTTGTTACTGAGACCCATGCTAGTCCTTGCTCCATGTATGTAACGGTGCAGAAGGAATTATGAATAAAACTGAGCAGTTGTACAAAAATTAAACGTTTCTTGGAACAAGTAAAAGCAAATCTACATGTATGCGCTAGGACCTGCAGTTTTTCTTTGATTTGTCTTATTTTGACTTTAAGGTACCATGCAGGTTATTTCTGTGTCTTCCAGTGACATAGAAAATATTCCTTGGCACTTCAAAACAGATAGGAAGAGTGGATAAGGTGAGGTCTGGTACCTTGTGAAAGGTGGCAGGAGGATGGTATGAAGCAGCAGACACTTAAGTAAAGAAATGACTGCTTTTCACCCACTTTGAGACATTTATTTGACTTGTCGGTAGCAGAGCGCCGTGGTGTCCGTGCTGACAGACACGTGGTGCTGGATGGATGTCCTCCAGGGTGGAGTCAGCTGCCCTGAAACCGCTCACAAAATGAGCACAGCCTCCTTTCCCCCGCTCACAACCAGGGATGCTGCAGCCTCCTGCTGCCCACCCCTGTGACAGCCTCTCCAGAAACCGGTTCAGATGATTCCTCTCCTCTGCTTTAGGCTGACTTGATTAAGATGCGGTCATTTTTCAGTCTATTTCGTTATCATACACTGAAATTGAGCGGGCCATCTGAAGCAGTGAGAGAAACGGCATGTGTCCTAAAAGCACCGTTTCTATTTCAGAAGAACTTACCAAAATGAATTACTTCTTCATTTGCACTGTTAATGTGTACATATTTTTGCAGCGTAAGTTGCTCACGTTGTGATTTACTACATTTAAGAAAACGGTAATTGTGACGATGCCTTTTTGAGCGAGTGGAATTCTGAAATCCATACAGTGACCTTGCCCGACATCCCGCATTAATCTCTGCTGACCTTACAAGTAGTTCATGAGATATTTAATTATAAAGTGCCACCCAAAGAATTTCTCATTATAGATGCACCACATTGCACTTAAACTGCAGCTAATGCTGTGTTTATAAAGTTAATGGGCTGATAAATCTGAATGACTCTTCTGTCCTGAATATGAAAATCCTTGATTCTGTTGTTAATGCAGTGTATTTTTCAAAGCATCTGCCGTCAATATAGTTATTAATGATAAGCATTTTGCCCTTTAACTCAGTCAGTGTCATATGTGACAGCATGTTCACGGCATTGAGTTATTTATATTGTTTTTGCAGGCTGTGCGTTCATGCTTCCTTCCTTCCAAAGCGAGTCTTGGGGTTTCTGTGCTATAATCCACAGCAGTCTCTCCAGTTTTACTAAATTACTTAATCTGAACCCAGCCAGCAGTTAGGTTCCTAACTCAGGCTAATGAAACCGTTTTTTATTTTTTAATTATCATCTCCCCACTTCCAGGCAGCTGACTTTCTGCCTGTTAGGCAGGAGAAGCAAGTGACAATTCTAGGCAGAAATAGAAATACACGTCTCCATAATTGTACAGGGCCATACTATAAACACCTGTAAAGGCGTGTGTTTGCTGTAGGGCCACGTTGGTAAAACTTTACGTGTTTGAGCAGATGCCTTTACGCTGTTCAGCTGTGTCTCTGGAAGCTTTCAGCAAAACAATGAAGCCATTAGCCTAGCATGAAGAAAAGATTTATTTTTCAAAGTAAGAGCAATTTAAACACCACTGGAAATGTATCGCTCCTGTGTTTGTATCATGGATCTGCCGCTGAGGAAGTAGTTAGTATTTGTGGTGGGGTGTGCCTGCCTCGGCCTTCGGTGTCCTCTCTGAGGGAAATCTCTCAAATTTGAAAAAATTCATGGATCTGTGGAAACTAGGTCAGAAGGGGCCTCGGAAATCATCGAGTTAATTTCCCTGCCACGATGTTTCTCCTAATCTTAAGCCATTAAACCATGGAGACTCTGTAGGCTCCCTGGAAGTCTGCTTGGGCTCTGCTGGCCTCTCGTGTTACCCTGCACCCTGCAGCACGTCCTGGCTCCCGGCACACACCTGCGTCAAGCCAGCAAGCTGCAGGTCAGTGGAAATGTTTTATTCTCCCAAACACACGTTTACACACTTCTGTTACGGCTGAAGCTCTACAAGAGCTGCTTTGAAATTGATACCCATTTTCCAGCAGGCTTTTCTGTATCCAGAGGAGCGTTTTGCACAGTGTACAGTTGTTTTCCCAGCACTCCAGTAAGCCCAGGGGATGTTTGCTTCCCACCGAGAGGCAGATACAAGAATGATTAGAGCTAATTTGAGTTCTGAATATAAAATCCTTCAGTGTGATACAGTTTTAAAATACTTAATACATTCGTACCACAAATCCTGGGGTACTTCTCCTTCGCTGTATGAGAACTTCAGTCCCAGAGCCGTTCCCTCCTCTGCCAGGAGCGTGCCATCACATACGGTGGCTCTACGGCTCTGTTAGGTAGGCACCAATGAGACACGTTAAGGTTGCTGAGACCCATTTTTCCATTTTTGGAAGATTACTGCTGTGAGTTTCAGAGAGTGTTGCTGATACGTTTGAGAGCTAGGAATTTTGCATTCTGTTTGAGGCTGTGGAGCCCTCTATAGTAATCAAAAATCAGTCTGTACACACCTCTGTACTTAACTGTGCAGGCTTTATCCCCTGCAGCCTGTCCCTCCTAATCTCCTGCCTCTCAACTCTCTGCACTCTGCTTGAATTGAAAGAGCTAGAGATTTACTGCATAAAAATACAAAATTGAAAAGATTTTGTGCGCTATCAAGGAAGCAAATAGCAGTTTTCTTTTTCTGCAGACTAGCTGGTGGTGCCACCGCTTCTTTAGATTGCCAGACCATTCCCCCTGTGAGCTCGTCTTCTCGGTTGTCTGAAGCATGCCAGGTGTTGGACATGAAAGTTGGTATGGGTTATGTTTAATTAGATGGAATTTGATTGGAAAATGTCTTCTAAAATGACTTAATCGCTTACAAGAGTAGAGAAAAAGACTTAAGTGTAGTTTGAAAAACCAGGTGGCAACTGGTACACGAGTTTCATTGTTCCACGTTGCAGAGCATTGCTGCATCGCTTGGCTTGAAACCTTTTCTAAAGTCTTTGATCCATGAGGTCTGTGTTGTGAAAATATTTAAATTTCCCCTCCAGACAACGAGGAAACAACCCTGGTGAGAGCAACATCCCTCCCCAGCAGTTGTGCTTGCCTCTCGCAGAGCTGGCAGCAGCAATTAGCGCAGACGAGCGGCCGCTCAGGATCATCACTCGCAGAAGCAATAAATCAGCCGAGCACCTGAACAGCAGCCTTTCAGGGCAAATTAAGCAAAGTGGCTCAGTAACTTAATTTAAAAACAAACCTAACAACAAAACACCCACAACATGGTGATTGAAGCAAATAACTGATTTTTTTTGCTCGTCGTGAGCGATTGCTGTCAGCGCATGCCGTGTTGTTGGCCGTATTTTTCTGGCAGTTTTGCAGGAAGATGCTCAGGTCTGCATGATCCCGTGGTTGGGGACATTGTGCTGATCCTTTTGGATCTGTATGTTTCAATCAACGTGCTCTGAAGTTCATTACAAATCCAAGGTGTGGTGTGGTTTGGTTTTGTTTTCCCTCTAGTTGTTGTGATTAGATCAGTGGCTCAAGCAAAATTTTGTCCCTGAAGGGAAAAAAAAAAATGGGAAAACGGTGGTTTATAAAAATCTATACCTTAGCCTTAGAGATAATATTTAGAAAAAAATAGTCAATCTGTATGGCAGAAAACAGTCAATCTTTGTGGCAGATATTATGCCCTAATTTAAATCTGTTGGTATTTTTTTGTTATTGACTTTAACAACAAAATCCAATCTGAAAAATTAAATTTACCTTTTTACCCAAATCCTGTAAGGGATGAATGATCCGAATTCTGTATTTTTAATCAGAGCTCTCTTTTTGCATGCTTAAAGCACGCAGAAAGCCCCTTGCTGCAGGCCCGGTGGGAGCAGCCCCTTGCTGCAGGTCCCGTCGTGCCTCGGAGCCACTTCCCAGAGCTCCTGGAGCCGGTGGGGTCCTAGGAGCCGAGGGCAGCTCTGGGGGAAACCTCCTAGCCCTGCGAGGCGTGCAGCCCCCAGTTCAGGCTCTTAGGGCTTGCAGCCGAGGCCGTGTTTTAACACCCTGAGGGAAACGTACGCACGGGAAGCGGTTGTAGCTGAGGGAGCAGGATACCTGCCCGGGTACGTGTAATATCAGGCTAGCAGGATGTACCGCAATTAATCTGAACGTCTTTTGTTTCCCCACGTTTCCAAGCAGTAACGTTTGTGTTAAGAGACACCGAACTGCTGCAGCGGGTCCCGTGTGTGTCCGAAGGAAGGCGACGCTCCGGCCCCGGGGCTGGGTAACGAGGAGAACCGAGAGAGGAACCCACGCGCTGGGCCTGAGCAGTTCTGCCTGGTGTGGGCGGTGGAAGGCCCTCTCTATTGGAACCTGATTCCCTTTTCCATCCCGCACAAACCGCCTGGGCTGGGGGGCTGATGGAGGGCTGAGCACCACTGATGGCACGGCACGCAATGACCATCTGTTGTACATGCACAAAGTCCAGCCGGGTGCGCCGTGCTGGTCGCCTGTGTTGGGAGAGCTGCTCTAATGGGATGGGAAAGCAGCCTCTCCCCGGGGAGGGATCCCCAAAGCACTGCCGTGCTGGTTTTGCTGTGTTTTGTGTGGCTGATACCTGCTTTAAATTGTGGTTACGTTCAGAGGCGGTGTTTGGCACAGCAGATAAGTTGTATTGAAATATTGCGGTGGGCTTTAACAAGCAGCAAACAATACCGTGCTTGCGGATTAGGTTACATTATCTACATGCAATTTTACCAACTTAAAATCTGTATGTTTGGTATGTCAAGTGGGAAAACCAAAGCCACACGTGCCTTTTGCTGTTCAGTGTCGGTATTAAGAAGTAGTGCCCGAGTGTTGTCAATCAATAGTATGAATGCTTAAAAAGAGCACTTCAAAATAACTTTATGAACTGTTGCTTAATAAGCTGTGACGAGTCAATAAATCAGCCTGTGCTCGGCCTTGTAATGAGTGAGATGAAGGGAAACTCAGAAACTAATTTAATTCATCATACAAATTAACATTATTCCTTCATTAGGCTTGCAGATGCCAAGCCAAGCATCCTTACCTTAAAAGAAAAGGAGAGAATTTGGAGTTTCAGCATCTTACAGACGTGTCTCAGAGTGATCCCAAGCCCAGCAGGGCCGGGGACATCCCACCGCCCGCAGCAGGGCCCTGGGGGCTGCCTCGGTCAGCGTCGTGCTGAACAGCACCCATGGGTGTAACACGTCGCTGCAGGTAGGGTGTGTGGACGTACAGGGCACCGGTGGTACGGAGGAGGTGCGGTTGGGATCCCCGACTCGTACAGGCATGGACTTCCCTTACTTCATGGGCGTCGTGCATCTTCCACCGTTGTGTTCAGATTAAAATGAATAGCATGGTTCAGTGGTATTATGCAGCTACGAGGAATGAAAATAACAAGTTGCTTGCAGCTATCAGCCAAGTCATGTTGGCTTTCTCCTTCCTGCTAGATTATAAACAAATGTTGGATTAAAATGGTAGTTTACTCTTTCTAGAGCACTGTGATATAATTTCATAGTTAGGGGAAGAAAGCATTTAAGCCAGCAGAGTCGGGTTCTCTCCATAAATTGAAACAAGTCTGATCCAAAACTCATTTACTGTCTTGGAACAGAATTGATCTTGCTTTCACATTTGATTCCCCCACTGCAGATTTTGAGAGGAAGAAAAATGGCATTGTTAGGTCAGTTTAACTAGGCCATAGTTAGACAGAAAGGACCGGGAAACCAGCTATTACAAACGTTTTTCTTTTTTCCTTTGTCTTCCTTCCTAAGGATTTATGTAAAATGCTAGAGGGTTTTAATACGACTTCGGGGCAGTGTTCGTGTGGCCCCACTTACACGAATGCCTTGCGGTCTACTCACGTGATGAGAAAGGCAGCATATATCAGTCTGTTTAAGAGAAAGGCTGTGAATTTACTACACCTCGAAATGGTTGTTCTGACCTGTTAAACCTCTACGTTTTCAGAATTTACATGGATAATTAAAATAGAGGAAATACTCCCCTTACGATTGAATAATATTTCTGATGCTCTTAAGTCTTCAAAGTGAATCTTCTGACACAACACACAGGGATTGCCTTTCTGTAGTTGTCTTTCAAAACTGCGTGAGCTCCTGAGCAGATATGATAGAGGGGGCTGTACCTGAGCCCTCGGAAGAGCGAAGCCAAAGTATGACAAGTGTGCGCTGGCCAGCGAGCCACGGGAGTGTTAATTGTTTCCTTTCCCTCTGAAAGGGCTCAGGCTGAGCTAGATGGGAGCTATCGATTTACTGTACGGTAAATGTCCTATTGTTCTCCGCCTGTCAGCCTGGCAGGTGGGTGCAGCTTGGGCCTTAACTGCAAAATTTGACTTCATCGGGAATATTGAGGATTAATTTAGAGCCATTGCGCGGTGCCTGGAACAGCACAGAGTGAGCAGTGAGACGCAGCAAGGCAGTCCTTGCGCGAGCGGGAGCTGCAGATACAAACCTCGCAGGTACCCTGTCTGATCTCCAGTACAAAATGGCTGCACAGCAAGTCAGGCTTTTTAGAATTCTCCCTCTGTTCTACGCGGGCATCCTCTCGGTAACGGGGTGTAGAACGACGGCTGCACCCAGCGTAGCCGCTCGTCTGCAGATGGGAATTCGGGCAGGGCTTTAGTAGCATCGTTCGGTCTGACGTGTAAGAGTTGGGGATGGTTTCTTTTCAGTCTCTTTGTTTTTCTCCTTTCATACAGCAGCAACACAAATATAATTGTGAATTGTTTTTTTTTTCCTCTGAATAAAATGCAGTCTGCATTATTGACATGCACAGGAGCTACCTCGCTTCTTAATATACTGTAAGACCATGCTTGAGAAAAGAGATTAAAGAAACCAACACCTACATATTCATGTCAGCTCTGAAATTACTGTAGAAGCTGGGGCCGTTGTACCTGTTGCAAGAACGGAACACAAATGATTTGAAGAGATCGTCAGGAGAAAGGAAGTCTCTTCTAGCATAAATTCAGTTGAAAAAATTAAACGTGTCAGAATTATATTTAAAGCAAAAAAGATTCTAGAAATGAGCTCTGTAAGAATTGGGAAATTTGATCCTGAATGTGATCAAAACCTTTTTTATTTTATTTTTAGCTTTCATAATTTTAGCTTCAAATAATGCAACTAGTTATATTTCAGTGTAGGCCGGAAAACATTCTCTGCTTTACACCTGTCTGAAAGATGACACAAGCTATGCGATAGAAGTTCCCTGCTCTAGGAGAGGGAAGGGACTGAGGGATACGGATTTTTAACCCAGATATCCTGACTTATTTCTCTCTTTCTGCTGGCATTTCACACAGGTGTATGTCAAGCCAGGGAGAAAGCCTCATCCAGAAAAGGTGACAACTGGCTTTAATTTCTTGTAGAAAAGCTGTGCCCGCAGACAGGGGAAGAGAGGGAAGACTAAAAACTCGTTAGAGTCATGATTCTTCGCTTTTATTTTTTTATGTAAAATCAGAAAAGATTCAAACCAGGTTAAGTCATATTTTCGGAGTCCATCATTTTTATTTAGTTGGAACTAGATCTTGTGGCAGATTATGAGAATGGGAATCAGAGTTATCAGTGTCTTGTTCGTGCCTGTGCTATTGATTTTCCTGAGCAAATTATTTAATTTTTTTAAAATCTATCTGCAAAATGAGGATAACAATGCTGACGGATGTAATAAGTTTAAAGCTCTTGAGATCCACTGAGGAAAGGCGTTTTAGAAATTCAAACGGGTGCAAGCATTCAAAACGACTGGATATGCTTTAGTATTCGGGTCACGTTTTCATTAACAAAAATGACCTAAGCAGATAAGACTCAACCCTTTCTTTTGGTGTTTAGGTAAATGCTGGGAAGAGTGGCTGGATTCCCAAGTACAGCACTCTGCTTTCTGGAGGAGATAGCTCTGTGTGTGCTGCCTGACGGGAGGGATGTTCCCGGTGAGGACACGTGGGAGGAGATCCGGAGCACGGGAAGACTTGCTTTCTCTATCCTACATTTTGAAAGCACTTAATAATTAGGTCCAAAACGTCATCCCCTGCTAGCTGGGGGAACTCCAGTCTGGTTCTGGTCCCCATGTCACTGCTGTGGTGGCAGGGGTGGTATCCCCTGCCTCGGGTGGGGAGCAGAGGGGCCCACGAGCGGCCCCCATCAGCAGGGCTCTTCCTGGGCTAATTACCTCTTTACTGCGCTGACTCTAATGTGACATGTTTATTGCCTTAACTAACAACTCATTAGCTTAGTTGATGTTTTTGTCAATATTAATTCGTTCATTTAAGCCGAGTCAAAGCTTAAACAAAGATGTCCAGGCTGAGAAACGGGCAGCAGAATGACTTTTGTTTAGTTCATCTTTTTCTGTAGCTCAATTGACACAAGGTAGGCGTCAACAGGAGCGGCGCTAGGAGCATCCCTACAAGCAAGGCCGGCGTATTTCATTGCACTGAGTACTCACGCTTTTTAATAAGAATCTTGTATTTGAGACATAAAATTCACACAGATTAAGGCTTCGTCGCCTGCCACACTCTTTAAGAAGAAACTTCCAGTTCACTTGTTACACACACACCACGGCTTGGTGTGAATTTATTAGTGCAGCATGTCTGCTGTTGGCTCCTCCGGAAGCTGGAGATGACAGGCGGTGTATTTAATAAAACCAGAAACTCGTGGAAGACGGTTCTGAAAACTAAAGAAAAACCTGTTAAAATCAATAGGTTATCTTTACCGCAGGAGCGAGCTAAATTAATGTTATTAAGAGGTAACAAATAATTATGGAGAGATAATGATAAATTACCTTTATCTGGGAGTGTTGCTTTAGTGTTCCCTTGCATTTATATATAAGCAATTACTTTTATTTTAATGAAAAACTAATCTATGAGATGGAATTATACAGCACGCTTGCTGAGTTGGCAGAACCTGGATGAAATTTGGATTTGTTGTCTTGTTGGGGGCATCGTTTCTCTCGCCCTCTCTCTCTGCTGTATTTCTCTCTACAAGAAACAAAGATATCGTGGGAGGAAGGAGCGAGTTACTCAAGATGGAAACGGGGCTGTGACGTAGTCGGAGAAAAATGGATGGGCTGGGGGGGCAGCCCTGGGGAAGGAAGGGAGGGAGGGAGGGAAACCCGCCTCCTGCTCACCCTGCGGCACCACCGGCCAGGGCTTGAGGGCTCCTGGCACCATTTGGAGAACGTCCCAGTAACTGCTGGTGCTGTGCTGGGAGGTCGGAGCCGGGTGGACCCCACCGCCCAGGAGCTGCTCCTTTTTCCCCAGGTTTTCTTGTAAGTGCATTTGTTGATGTGCAGCAAGAGCGGAGCTTTGGCATTGTTTCTCTGCTTTTGTATTCCATTAAATCTCAGGTAAGATGCAAAATTAAAAAAGCGACAGTTTCCAATAACCTTATGCCTAACCTTTTATTTAGTATCTGGTGATAACGTGCAGGAACTGGCCTTCCATGTCTACCACCGTGATGTTCTGTTATCTTATTTGATAAACCCAATCAAGTGGAGCAGTGAGGAGTACAGTAGGGCACCGTGCTGCCTCTGCTCGGCCACCTTTGTGTGCGGCTGGGGACGGGACTTCATACATAACACATCGTTAATTCATTTGGGGTGCGTTGTATAACATGAGTCATCTGAGATTCATTTGGTTTTTCAGCGTATGCAGTGATCTCAAGAGTTGTCGATGCAATTGAGCTATTAATTAACGTACCATCCTTTTAATGCAACCTTCCATGCGGCTTCTGCCTCGGGCTGTGATGCTGGCAGGTGGTTTCGCCACCAGCAGTAGCCGATCTCCGCTCACGTAGGCGGGGTGGTGTTACTGGGCGTTCACACCCTGTGCGTGTTGCTGGAGCCAGAGACCGAGCCCCGGCCCCGGGAGCGCTGGGATCTGCGAGCACAACGCTCTGTTGTGCATCCGGAGACAGCGACACGGAGGCTTGACAAATAATTTCATTGCACTGCCTAAATAAAGCATTGCTGATCCCCATGCATCTAACACGGAGGAGCTTTCCGTGGGAAGTGTATTTGGCCAGGAAGGCAAATCCTTGCTGTAAAATTGGCTCTCTGGTTCCCAGGTCGCCCGTGCCTGGGGGCTGGTGCTGCCTGGGCTGCTCAGCGGCAGGCAAGAATGAAGCATAAGTTAAAAATGTGTGTTTCTGTACTAAGCATTTTTTCTGATCCTCCATTTCTGATGGGCTCACTTCAGGGCACCCCCGTTTCTGCAGCCTGCTGTTGGTTGAGCTGAGCGTGCTGCTGGGGTGCCTGGGTGCCGGCTGCCTGAGACGATCTGCACCCACCCGCCCTGCCTGTGAAACGTTGTTAGTGTCGGCACTGGGGGCTGTCGTGGGTTACCGGGATCCTCCATAAAGAAACACGGCACGGAGAGTCTCTGGGCATCAAATGCCCTGCAGTTAATTAGCATAATTGCTATCCACAGAGGCACATTTCCCTGTTTCCATTGACTCCGGAAGGCGCTGCAGTTGTCAGCCGCTGTCCCTCCGTTGCGGGGGGAAGCCGTGCTGTGGCGTGCTCCGTGCGACGTGTTCCCAACAGCAAGCAGTTCAAAACAACAGAGCCAAATCAATGCCCCAGTTCTCTTTCATTGTACCGGTTCTCTCCCGTTCTGCTCGGCAGGCAAGGCACTGACGTTTCTGCTGCTGCAGCCGCCGAGCCCCAAGCTGCCCGCGCACAGCACCATCCGCAGAACTGCCATCGACCTGATCGGCCGCGGCTTCACCGTCTGGGAGCCCTACATGGACGTCTCTGCTGTGCTCATGGGCCTTCTGGAGCTCTGTGCCGATGCCGAGAAGCAGCTTGCTAAGTAGGTATCTCCTTCATTCACTTATGAAAACCCTTGCGTCTTTCTGACCTGCAGATCCTGGTTTTAGAGTCGGTTCTAGTACAAATAGCTGAAGTACTTGGCAAGAAGGTGGAAAAGGGAACAATCCCTTGTTTCACGTTCTGTGTTTGAACCAGGACCATCTAAGCTAACATACACAGTGCAGCCGTGTGCGGCTCTGTGCCATCTCGGAAGGGAGCGGGCGTGAGCGCTGGCCGGGGAGATCGGGTCACCTGTGAGTGGTGGCCTTGCAGCGCTCACTTCTCTGAGCCATCCCATCCCACACCGACAGACAACAAGTATTTGGCAGGCATTGCCTTGGGCTACAGAGCATGAATCTTATAGTCACATTAGCTGGAACTTTGAGAAAACAAACGGGTGAAGGCACATCCATATCTAAAATACGCTTGTCCATTTTTTTATAGTATCTTTTGGCCCTTTTCTAACTATAAAAGTAGTATTTTCAGAAGGTGTTTTGCACCAGCGTGTCTCAGTACATGGACTTTTGTTCCATGGTTTTATGACCATCCTCTCAGAATACGAGCTGGTTGGGAAAGCACGCTTTGGGAAAGGTGGTTGTTGGGTCAGTAACACGCTACTGACAGCAGCAAGGTAACTTGCAGATTTAAGGACTGCTAACAAATCGTGAACTCAGCAGACCACAGCCTGTCTCTGGGGCCAGAAGACAACTTATTAAAGTGTCCCAAATAAAGATGTATATGTATGTTCTAGCCTCCTTGAAATAAAATCTTTCAGTTCGGTGTTTGTAGCTGGGTCTGAAAAGGAAGGGGCGTGTGAATTTCATCGTCACACCTGACACTTCAGCATAAAACACGTGCTAAAAATACTGTTTCTATGATTTTTCCTGTGCATGGAACTCTGAGTGCACATATGTTCAGTAACTTAAAAATAACTGTAACTGTAAAACTTCAGCTCTGTCTGTGCAGCACTGGAATAGTGTGTCTGTAGGATTCATCAGCTGGATCTGCTTCCTAAATGTTTAAAAGTATATATTACTGTTAGACATAACATGATAGGCTGATGAATTAGAGTGAAATAAGAATCAGTTCTCTGAATTTGAGGGTGGTATTGTAATTTTGCCTGCCCTGTTTGATGTTTGTTAAATCACAGAAAATTACTGCCTTTATCTACGTACAGGGTAGCAGACTGGTTGTCTGTTTCTTAGAGCCAAGCGAATAAAACTTACAATGCCAGAGCTGCCGCAGCTAATGAAC
Source organism: Oxyura jamaicensis (assembly GCF_011077185.1). Classification (NCBI taxonomy): domain Eukaryota; kingdom Metazoa; phylum Chordata; class Aves; order Anseriformes; family Anatidae; genus Oxyura; species Oxyura jamaicensis. Next base: position 670,507 of record NC_048926.1, on the reverse strand, counting down.
TCACTTTAGTCTTCCATGAATGGTACGGTACAGTAATTGTTCTAAAACCAGTATGTGATGTGGAAGGTGACCACCGCAGGGCTGCCCTGCAGACAGTTTGCAGCCGGCAGGGCGTGCGCCCAGCTCCCTCCCCTCGCCGAGCGGCGTGCAGCGTGGCGCGGGCCGAGGCAGAGGCTGCGCGGCTCTTCTTGTCCTATTTTCAGTTCAGCTCTTCTGCTCGCTTCGTTTATCACAGACCGGATTGTGCACTGGCTGGTGCCGTATCCTATCAATCACACCATCGGATAATTACGGCTAAGTGCCTAGGTGAAGTCATTAAGATGCCTTGCATAATAAAGGTAGCGTCTTAGGCATTTTCTGTTAAGATCATGGACTTCTTGAATTTTAGTGCTGCTTTATTTTTAAGGTATGTGACTTTCCATGAGTTGAGTAGCATTTCTGTTGAACATCCCCAGGCTTTATGATTCGAGAGTCAAATGCAATGAGCTGGGGTCCGGATTCTCACACGCTCTTTGCTCGCCCTGTTAATCTGATTAATGGCAGCAGAGCTATTTGCACAGGACAGGGTTTTGCAGTACAGCCTTTATTTTTATTATCGTTTGCTATAAAATTGACCATCTTGTTTGAAAATTACTCTAAACCGCTATCTGAATAAATTTTTCTTTATTTAGTTTTTACCAAAAAAGCAAGCCACTTAGGGATGCACAAGGAAAGGCTCTGATTTGTCTGTGTAGTTAAAGTAAAAAGAAAGTAAGAGCAGCAACCCCAGCAGGCTGTTTACATGAGACAAAACAATGATGCCATGCTTTATGGGCTTTCAAAGCTGTTGCAGGCTTCCTGCTTTTAATGTAAAACCTTGAAAAATAGAGGTGGGTGTACATTAGCGCTGCTGAGACAAAACTTTGATTTGTCAGTACAGCTATTGCACAGGAATGAATTCATCCCTCGCTGCAGCATAGAAAATGCAGCTCCTGCTCTAGGTGGAGGATTGCCCTGAGCAGATCTGACCTTCATATTTATTTGGTTGTTGGTATGAACTGAACTGTAGTATCAGATTTCTGCAGGCATCCGTTTGGACAATAACTCTTACCAGAAATAGTTAAATGATAAATAATCATTTTAATCACACTAAATAAGAAATCATTGATGGTTTTTCTATTAGAAACTTAAAATGTTTTCTTTTTTTAAGCTTGTATTCTTTGGCTGCGATAACTCCCTAACTCAAATGCCAAAAAACTGGGGTTCTGGATTTTGACTGTGTGCTGATGGGATGTTTCCCCGCAGGATATAAAGCCAGCTCTCCAGCAAGTGCGAATCGTGGCGCTGCTGTTGATTTCAGCACAGCTTTCCCAGTTTGCTGCAATTGCAGATTTCTATGTCTGGCACCCCAAGCGTTGTGTGAATATTCGCTTTTATTTTTTTTAACATATTTCATGTTCAATTTTTATTTTATGTAGAGTTTTCTACATAATGTTTTATTGGTATTCCTTAAGTGTTAATTAGTAAACCACTCATTAATTGATAAATTAATGAGGAAGCAATTTCATTCTTGTAGGAAGACTTCACGACTGGTCTGTAACACTTTATTTGCAAGGTTTTTTCACAGGAAAACAAAATCTTTTGTCTAAAATTGCAGAGGTCATCACAATTGATTATTTAGGTATTAATTTTACTGTATGTCTTTTCTTAAAATGTGGAGGTCCCTTTTTCAGTAGGTGCTTTGCTTTGTGGCACTGCTACCGTCTGTCGAGCTTCTGGATATATCCTGGCGCGTGTGGGAGAAGGAGCTGTAGGTCAGGGGAAGGAAACGCCTGCTTCAGAACTGCCGTAGGCCTCGTGGTAGTCAGGGGAATATCGACAGGGATGTGTAATCGGGTGGTTAGCGTGAGGAGGGCAGTCGGTTATCATGCAGATGTTCTTCTTTACAACGTTGCTGTAGTAAAATTGGTTTAGGTATTAAAAATTACATTCTAAACAATTTTTCAATTCTAAGCCTATTGTTTGGTAAATGTCAGTGAGTGCTGTTCTGTGGTGTTCTACATGAGACCGGTATGTCCTTGTAATTAGAAACACCTGGACACCTCACAGTAATGTTTGCAAATAAAAATACGTATTTCCCTTTTTAGATAATTTTCTGGTTTTGTCAAGATTTTTTTTCTAATAGTGCTATCTTCTAACAGGAAAAGCAGTTTTAGAAGGCCTGTCATTAACTGTGGTATTTCAGAGCTCAGTTCTGAAAAGTGCTGTGTTGGGAATTGTATTTTATGAACGAATTTGTAACTGGTCATCGATAAAGGCACACGCGTTTTACATGGTGTGGGCAGTAAGGGGCTGGCCATGCTTAAGGGGCATGCTTAACAGCACGCACGTGCCCCGACACCCGTGTGGACGTGGTGGGATTTCTGGCTTTCTTGTCCCGTTACCTTAAGTCAGATATTACCAACTGCTTACAGCGGTTTACATTTCCTCAGGCTTTAAAGAATGAGCGATCGGTGTGTGTTGGGGGGTTAATGGGGAAATGTGTACCAGCTGGGTGGAGGCTGTTATTTGTCTGAACCTCGATTATTTCTCGTGGCCTGACAAAGAAGCCCCGACGTTTTACCTTCCCAGAGAACCTCTGCGCCCTATTGTATTTAAATGTGGGCTCGCGGAAACCGAGTGAATGCAGTTCCTCAGCAAGTAATTTTCATCTCGCTATTACATCCTTAGCTGTCATAAAGATTAGTATGGCTCTGTATAGCCAGAGCACTGAATAAATGAATGTATCAGCATGTAGCCTTGAGGAGCCCGATGCAATTTTCATCATGATAAATTGCATAATAAGCGAGAAAGTGTTTGCTTATTAATCCATAACAAGATTTAGATTGAAAATGGCCTGTTACATTCGTGACAGATACAGTACTGACTGCAGACAGACTAAGATGGAAAGAAACAGAGCAACAATGTGTGCAGGGGGTTAAGTGTGCATCTTACCCTCGCGGTGCCCTGCTGAGCTGCCCCTTTTTGTGCCTGATTTACCGTGTACACAATAACAGTGCACAGCTGCCTGGCTTCTCTCCCCGATGTTAAGAACGTTTTATGAAAGAGCTTTTATGTCAAGCTTGTGCTTTAAGAAGGAAAAAAAAAAAAAAAGCACTTCACGTTTATTGACCAAAAAAGCGGTGTTTTCTTTTTTCCCTTCTGAATTAAAAAAATATCTGAGCTGAAATCCAAAACTCTGATATTTATAACTCCTCGGCTCTCCCAGTTCATCCCAGTCCCCAAAGACCGTAGCGTGCTAGCCAGCCACACCGAGTGAAGCTGCTCAGGCATGAGGATTAAGAGTATTTTTCTAGCATTTATTAGGCTTTGATTTCTTGGTGTGGATGACTGTAGGGAGCGGTGCTGCCTGCAGTTTTTGCTCTTTGAATTACAAGCTACGCTGTGATACAGATTGTGACACCATAAACCAGAATTAACAAACTATCTTTCAGCTGATCCATATGTTTATATGTAAACGTGTACTAAATAATTAGGCTAAATATTGATAGTTTTGATTGTGTTTAGTGGAAACCTTTAGTTTTATGTTCGTGTGAATTCTGTGCTTTGTAGTAGGGGCATCCCTAGTTTTCAAGCAGAGGGTAACAACTTTAGAATATAGGCTAAGCAGTTGCCAAAATCGAGGTGTTAAAAGGAGAAATGAGAGCTGGTGCTGGGTCCTAAAGGGGATGAGGCAGGCTAGCGTGTGCTGTAGCGACAGCAAAGTTTTAAGCTTGGCAGCAGCAGGGATTGGTATCCTCACCAGATCAGAAAGGTTTAGGCCTTTCATTTCATTTAGACCAGATCAGAAAGGTTTAGACCTTTCCTCCCAGGCGGCTGGGGCTCTGCTTCACCTCCCGACAGCCGCAGGACACGCCGTGCCTGCGGGTGCTCCTTGGAGAGGCCAGGCACCCCATGTGGTTGGGGACGAGGAGGAGGAGGAGGAGGAAGCTGAGTTCCAAGCTTCATGCAGGGAGGAAGTTTGGCCCCTTCCCCTTTGTTCAGCCATCACTTCAATGCACATGTCAAGAAATTTAGGGGTCTGATGGCTAGATTTTCTGTTCATCACCATCGAAAATTCTTCCTTCCCCTTTTTTCCTCGAGGCAACCTGCAGCTCTCCTGAACTACCTTGTTCATTTTCACTGCTTTCTAGAATCAGCTTTTTAAATGCATCCTCCTTATTTCTGTAGGTAGTAAAGTACACGTTTGAAGTAGGTTTAAAATAACTTGTTTTAGACAGGTATGTTGTAGAGAGCCCACTCAATTACTTAAGAATGTAAAATGGTTTTCTACATTTTAAGAGTGTCAGTTTCTGTCTAAATGCTTATCCTGACTCATTTACTTTTTCAGCTGCACAATTGTGAATAAGATTACGTGATTATGCAAACAATTTGAGTAACAAAATGCTGGAAAACATAGCTGCGAATACGAATCAGCATCTCTTTAAGCAAGCCGTTACAAAGACAGAAGAACTACACAGAGCGCTGAACCCCAGTTTCGTACTTCGGGGGTCAGTTCGTGATTTCCGTCGGTCCCCGGTGCCTCGCGTTGCACACACGCGCCCTAACAGCGCTGCGGCTCCCAGCCCGCAGGGTAGGCTCCTGTGACCCGCTGGAGTTTTGTCGTGCTCCCATGGATGCCACCTACTAGCTGCGGTGACCTGAGGAGGGGTGCCCTTACAGCACCTGGCACGGCTCTGAAAGCCTGTGAGGTGAGGTGGATCTGGCTGCAGCTGGAGGCTGCTAGTAGTCTTCTGACAGCAGTTCTCAAACTCTTTTCTCGGCTAGCGTGGGGCTTTGTGTAACGCAGAGCCAAACGTGCTGCTTGTGGAAAGGTTCTTGTTATCATAGATAACTACAAAAATACACCTTGCTTTCTTTTTTCTTAAATTTGGGGTGTAGTGGCATGTTGCTGTCAGACATCATCGCAGGCCGACACAGGGTGGCCACTCTCACGTTCTGATTTCACTCAGATGCAGCCTTTCTCCATTGCCTTCCTGAAGTTACTTAATTAATCTGTCTCAAATCTGACATCCATAAAAGCAACAACCGCACCTCTTCTCTTTGCTAATCCAGCTGCTGAGGAGGCTGGGGGGCTGCAGAGGGTTCTCAGGGCGCTGTGGAGAGCGCTATTGCCCTGGCCGTGCCGAATACCGGCCGGTGAGCATCGGCTGTCTACACGTCAGCCAGAAGGCACCAGTCAAACAATAACCAGATTCAGCATTTAGATGCAGGGCTCCCGCTGTAGTGTGCGGGTGGAATGTTGTCTCTGGTGTCAGAAGCGTGCGTTACAGGACAGGCTGCAACCATTTTGTCTGATGCGCGCACAAAAGTCATTCCTCAAATGTCTGCTGACGGCTGCGGTGGGAGGTGGGGGGCAGGAGGGACGGCACACGTTGCCTCCCTGTGTCGGGCGTAGCGCCGTCCTAACGCCCATGGACATGAGAACAGAAGTCTGGGCATGAAAGGCAGCCCTTCCCTGCGCACGTTGGTTTTGCATCTGCCTCTGTTTTGTTCGGGGGGTTGGTGCAGGGTGCCCGCTCCACGCGCACAGCCGCCTGCTGAAAGGGGCCGTGCGAGCAGCTGGCCGCCCCGGGAGGGGGCTAATCCCTGCCCGCATACTGCCACTGCTGGGCGATGCTAATGAGTTAGCAAAAAGCCTGTTGCTTTTCAGGAAAATGCACGCTTTACCAAGCACCCTGTAAGGAAAAGTGCTGCTGGCAGAAACGGGAAGCCTTCCTGCAGAAAAAAGGGCCGAGACACTGAAGTTCTGGTTGCTTTTGGAAGATAATGAGTCTGGTCTGAAAGCCTGACTTTGATACCTGCTTCCTGCTTCATCACTTCTACCTGGAAAATCCTTATGTGATTTTGTTAAGTTACAGTCAAATATGCTTTGACTAGTAAAAGGCTATAGGGGCATCTTTATAGTATTGATGCAGAGATTTTCATAAAAGCTGTAGTTTTAATATACATCCATGGGAATAATAATATCTATACAATATTCCTGGGAAAGGAAATAATAATAAACTTGGCCTTGTATTTTGTGAATTCAGGTCTATAAAATGGTAATCTGTGCCCTGTCTTGTTGTTGCTCCAGAAAAATGGTTCATTTGGCAGAGAACGCTTGAACCATGCTGATTTTTTTTGTTGTGAAGCATTTAACTTGTAAGCTTCCAGGAAAAAAATTCTCATAAAATAAAAAAAAAAAAAAAAAAAAGAAGAAGAAGAAAGAAAGGAGCAATTAAAAAGATAAGTAACTTAACTGTTCACTTGTAACACTGTCTAAATTCTCTTCAAAACCATAAGTGGGCTTTGCAGTAAGCTATTTGACTTTCTAAACTTCTGCTACTCTTAAAATACATACATACATACATACATACATACATATATATATATATATGAGTAGAAGAGCCCTGGGGAAGAGAAATCCTTCAAATAGTGCCCGAGGTGACATTTTCAGCGCATCTGATGAAATGACATGCCACGCTTACTTTCTCTTACCCACGTTTTTACATGTGGTCTTGTGGGAGTGCTAGGAAATAAAACCTTTGTGCTCTCCATCCTGGCTCTGAAAATGCAGATTTCCTTCAGTCTCGCTTCCAGATAACATTATGCTGTAGACTTTACCTTTTTTCATGGAATAAAACTACCTTGTTTTGTCAACATGCACTTAAATGCCATAGTTTAACAAAAAGTTTCGGTTTTATTAATACTTAGCGTTCATGTGTATTTGTAATACAAACAGCTAAGGTGTAGAAATTCCTTTAAAACTCGATGCTGGGTTGTTTTAGGGCTGCTCACTTGGGTGTGTTCTCAAAAGGTGGCCATCCTGTGCAACGTGGGAGCATTCAGCTTCATCCCTGGCCTTTGGAAACAGGGAGCACTGATGGCTGAGCATGGCAGCATGCAGAAAAAGGCTTCATTTTCACAGAAAAACAAGCAAAAGAAATGGCAAAGAGAAGGTTCTGGTGCATTCTTAAAAATATTTTTTCATGATTTAGCAAAATCTCTGGGGAACTGCACTGTACTCACATGGCTGCCTATTACAGGAGGGAGCAAAAAGAAATGCCTTTCTTTTGTCTTTATTTAAGAAGCAAAACAGAACCCTAGTGCTACTTCTGGGTGAAAGCGTGGTCATAGCAGCAGAATGTGTGTTACAGGAAGCTTGAAAATGTTTCAGAGCTGGCAAACTGGTTTGCGTCTACCTTCCTTTCTGCAGTAGACCTGTTGGAGGGTTTTCCCTGCAGGAAAGGCTACGTGTTCAGGCTAATCCCAACACACACCGGTTCCCAGATGCTTCCTCCCCTTCTGTAAAAGCCTAATTCCAAAAACGCGTTCTTCCCTCTAGCTCTTTTCTGCCAGTTCTTCCTCCCGCACTGCTGCAGGTTTCTGCTGGGGAATTGTTCTCTCCCAGTGCATCAAAGCCGGCAGGTGAATGCTGCTTTGCCACCGTGGTCTTCTCCCGTAATCTTTAACCATCATTAAAAGGGTGCCTTGAAGTGTTGCTGGGTTTTGTAGTCCAGTTCTTAGCCGGCTCAGATACACCGTCATGCAATGGTTTGGTTTGCTAAAGGCACGGAGCTGTGAGCGCAAGGAGGTACCTCTGGGGGGTGTACGGGCTGTGGATGTGAGAGCAGGAAGGGTTGGTGGAGGTGGGATAACGTCCAGTTAGCCTAACAGGCACGCAGGCTGCAGTGCCATAGGTAATGGTGACAGTTAAAGGAGTACCACGGAAAGAAAGGAAGCTTTCAGACCAAAACCAGCTATGTATCTTTTTTTGTGAAGTAACATACTGTCCCAATTACCAAATACTGGATTTTACTTTGCCTTAATGCAGCCATCAGTTACTTACTGTTATGTTATTGTTTCTTACGTTTATCTTCTCATAGCAAGTACAAATGCTGCGTATGGAAAACTTAGATACCAGTTAATCCCTTCGTGTTATTTGAAGACTCGCAGTAAAAACCTGAGTGTTAGAAATGCTAAGGAGCATTAGAATAATTTCATAATAAGTAGAACGTACAAGGTACGAGGCGGTCTGTCGTCTCTTCACGCTGCTCTAACTGAGTCACACGCCAAAGAAAATCACGCTGAATAGATGCAGTGGCTTTAGGTCTTCAGGAAGCTTCTCGCTTTAATCTCCTGTAACCAGTGCTTAGCTGAATTAAGTAGAATTACTATAAACGGGATATTTTTCACCCCGCATTTAGGATTTTGTAAAAGAGTAAAACATAAATTCTTTGGAAGACATTCTTCATTTGCCTTGTCCTCACCTCTGTGATACGTATTCAGCACATACAGATAATTTGTTAACAAGGCCTTTTTAACACTTTGGACAGATGCACATACTGTTTTCAATCTTCATGGTTAATTATTCGATTTTGTATTTGATGATAGAACACCCTGACTCCTAATCACTGCTCATTGTTGGGAGTCCATTATATTCTAACTGTTTGAGTGCTCCCGTTGACCTTGAACTGACATTATAAGCTGTTTCTAATCTTTTCACTCTATATTTCTAATGCTCCTTTTCTTTCTCCCCTCTTTGTCTGGTGCCCGTTTAGCATCACAATGGGGCTGCCCCTGAGCCCGGCAGCCGACTCTGCCCGCTCGGCGCGACACGCGCTCTCGCTCATCGCCACCGCCAGACCACCCGCCTTCATCACCACCATCGCCAAGGAGGTGAGCGCCTGGGCAGGGCTGGGCTCCAGCAGCAGTCCTCCGTGCTGGGGCACCGCGCTCCCATGAAACACAAGTAAACCCACGTCCTGCCCTTCGTCCCCAAAGGGAAAACAAGCAGCGTAATGTTTGTGTTCCTGCGGATTGGTCTTTGCAGTCACCCGTAATTAACAATTGGTTTCATGCTGAACTCAATCCGTTGAGCTGTGCCTGGCTTAATTTGTTGTATCCTGATGCAGCAGCTATACAAACTTCAAGTAGCAATGTGTAAAATCCCACTGTCTTTTGGCGATGCAAACACCACCCAATTAAGTATGAATTCAGACTGGGTGGAGATCTGCTGTGCGGTCTGTGGGGTGCGGAGGGGGGAACAGTGCTGTGAGGTTAGTGTAGGCACTGTCTTTGAGAGCCATTTGAGTGAACCCAGGTGCTTGGAGCTTTTGCTTGGCCAAAAAAGGCCTGCTATAGAGCAGACATTTAATACCTGAAGAAATATGCAGCAATACGTGAAAATTAGGTAATCAAGACCCAAGCATTTGCTCATCTTCACCTGAAGTTTTACGAGACTGAGAATTAAAAAGGCAGACCTGTGTTTAAAAAGTGCCTCAAGGATAACCAACCATGAGTTCTAATCATAACGGGGTATGGGAGATAACCCGTATGTCTCAAAGGGAAGCAAAATGTTCTGCATGGTATGGGCTCTCAAAGTAACATGCATATAACAGTAGGCAGAGATGGAGAATACAGAGCAAGGCGCGTTTGCATGAACCCTGCTCTTTGCTAGGTGCACAGACACACCGCCCTGGCTGCAAACACGCAGTCTCAGCAGAATATCCACACCACCACTCTTGCTCGGGCTAAAGGAGAGATCTTACGAGTCATTGAAATACTCATTGAGAAGATGCCTACCGATGTTGTGGACCTTCTGGTGGAGGTAAGGCTGTTCTGCCATCTCTCTTTGATTTTGTGATGCAGCGATGGCTAACTTGCTGGCCTGGACTGGCACTGAAGAGTTTCATTCTGTGTGGGCCATAAGCCTTTTACCACCCAGCTCATTTTTCAACGTAAGAAGTTTAGATTTCTTTGGCATTGTTGGAGAGAAAAAAAAAATAAGAGAGTTTGCTGGTGGTACAGGTGTGCAACAGTACTTGAACACACTGGGGGATCGCATGGACATTTTTATCCTTCGTGTTCCTTGCTGCTCACAAATTTTGCTGAAGAATGGTACAGGTGATGTAATGGTTTTGTAACTTTGGTATTGATGCTTTGAAGCCTTCTTAACAAGAGAGTTACTTACAGGGCTCCAATAGCTTCTGTTTACCAGAAATTAGTCTTCTAATAACCGTTTGCTAGTGCTCTGAAGGGTTCAAGTTCCCAGTACCATTGCTGTGGTAAACACTATTACATGCAAGACTGTTCTGTTTTCTTTCATCCCAATCATACTTTAAACTTAGATATCAGGGCTGCAGTCAGGCACAGAAATTTTCTATTTTTGCCTGTCAGAAGGTTTATTATGAAGTATATAATATCAAACAACGTTAACTTTTGTTTCCAAGGTTATGGACATCATCATGTATTGCCTTGAAGGATCTTTAGTTAAGAAGAAAGGCCTTCAGGAATGCTTTCCAGCCATCTGCAGGTAAGCTCTTCCCTCAAGAGTACTGTGAAGAATATAATAAGGTCACCAGAAAGATAAATTTCTTACTTGGAGTGAAACGGTCTTTTGCATGATATTTGCCCCTTAATACAGCAAATGTGAAGAGTGGATTTTAGCTCACCTGTAAGCCTTCACAGGCTTTTAATTTTCATTCACATCTGACAGATGTGGACCAGAAAAGCAAAGCGTTATCAACTCTTTAAAGTTCAAACATTTTATAAGTCCAGAAAGATGAAAATATCTGTCCTACTGCCCCATCCTACATCCTGACTGCTCCACTGGAACAGCTGCCATAATCTGACCAGGTTAATTGTACGGCTTTATTTCAAAGGGTTTATAAATATCTTTGTTGCTGTTGTAATAACGTTCTTGAGTAACAAGTTAGATTCCCATGTGCAGGACACATACAGGCTGCAGGGAAAAAAATAAAAGGGTCGAGGGAGGGAAGTGACTAACATGGTAAGAGCAGAAAATAAGGATTTGGCTTGGAGTATCTGGGGGGCTTGGTCATGGTGGGCTGTTTCCAGGTACCGGTACAGCTGGCTTGCATTCTGGTGGCTTCCATAAACACCCTTCAGCCAACTGCTGTCCATTAGTACGCTGAGACCAGGCCAGGAGCAGCCAGTTTGAGGTAGGTGGCAGGAGAAGGCTTCCAGGTGTGCTGAAGACACAAGCTGTCCACACAAGCACGTTGCACTGCTGTCCTAGAAGCAGAGCCAGTACCCGTGAGTACCTGCAGCTTGTGCCGCAGTCCCCCTGCGGCCAGCAGGCACAAGCCCTGCAGGTCCGGGTGCTGGGCGCCTCTCCCACGGGCAGCACTGGACGATGCGCAGTGTGGGAAGCGGGGCAGAAGCTGAGCTCAGACAACACCTCCAGGGGATGGGTCTGCCCTCGCTGTGCCGCCGAGCCCTGCGGCAGGAAGCAGGACACAAAGGCGAAGTCTCACGCTGGATGCAGAAGATGGAATTTAAATAAAACCTCGCCAGATCAGAGGAGCCTGGCTGGTGGCTTTCGAGCTGCCTCGTGGTCTGCTCAGTGTGCAGATTCCCAATGGAGGCAGCAGACAGACAGTGAAAACAACAAGTGTTAATTGCAGAAGTCACTGGGGGGGAGAAGTGTGGCGGTGGTCCCCTGTGGTCGCATGTCCACGTGGTCGGAGGGCGCCGACAGGCATGAGGGGCTCCCGCTGACCTTGGGAGGGAGCTGAGCACCGACAGGCGATTTTGTCCTAGGCAGTTCCTGCTTTACTCCGCAACCGGTACTCTTAATAGTAAAATGGGATTTAAGACGTGAGCATTTACAGCATCCTTAGACTATGATAAATATCCCAGTCACACTATTAAACCAGTACAGCCGATAAATTAAAACATTCATCTCTCAACCATTACATTTTAATTTAATAAGCTATTAAAATATTGAATAGTTTCAAGAAAAGAGCTATTATCCTGTTGACAGATAAGATACTGATAGAGGTAGTCTTCTTTCTTCCTGATCCTTTAAAAGGCTTAATTTAACATATAAATGCAAGGGCAAGTGGAATTAATGCAAAAAATCTCCCTGTTTCTGTTGTACTTTTATAGTTATAAGTTATCTTAAAATTTTCTTAAATTAGAGGTAATATTTCCTATTACGTGTAGTTATAGCCACAGTAAAAATGATCCAGCACCCCACTGAAGTGATCATTCAGCCCAATGGAGATTTCCATAAGATTTCAGCAAATCGTTGGATGTCTGGAGAGACTCCAAGTGGAAGCATTTCAACGTAATCCTATTATTAATGCTTTTAATACCCTAACGCTCCTTCTGCTGCACTGCATTGCGTGCACACCTGTTGTGACTCAGTCATCCAGGTGTCTGAATCGTTGCACTAGGTGTGCAAGTTCTTTTTTCTCGTAGCCTTTAGTAAGGCATTTCCACAGCGTTGTGCCAGGACAAATACTCGTTTGGTGCCAGTGCTGCATCTTGGAAGTGTTGTCCCTGCTTTTAGCGGAACAGTAAAACCCACAGCTGTGAGCAGCGGTGTGCTGGGTTAAAGCCCCAGATTATTTTTCCTCTCTTTTTTTCATCTTCTTTTACTGTTGCACAAATGGAGCAGTCGTGCTAATTGTATGGCTCGGTCCTGATGGGTTGTGATGAAGTAAATCCGTCACCGTGCAGCATTTTTTATTGCAGATGATGATGGTTTTCCCATAAGTGGTATTTTTTATAGAGCATTGTACTGCCTTTTAGCATCCTCTGTGCAAACTCATTTCTTACCAAAATAAAAAGTATTTAATGCATAGGAAATATTTCTAAATTCCTTTAAAATTTTGAGGGATAGTATTGGAGGCAGCAAAGTTCTGTTCCATTTTGGGATTTTCCAGATTCAGCAGCTGCAGACAGCTGAGTGGTCCCTGATGGACTCTGCTTGGTCAGGCCAAGTACTTAGCACAGTCTGCTGGCCTAAAGCCTTCTGTGTAGTGCCACAGTCTCACGCAGCAAAATAGATTAAATTTAAAATAACAAATATTTTATATTGCACTTTTACTGAAGCTGTTTTGTTAATCAACTAATTGTTTTTAATGAACATCTAACATACTTTTTTTTTGCATTGTTTCTCGTTTTTATCAACGCAAAGGTTTTTAATTAGAGCTATTACATTAACAAGTCACAAAACATCTGATGAATTTGATGGAACTTAATTATGAGCTCATGGCATTTGCAATTTTTGAAGGGCCAAAAAAATAAGGTTACCTCATTGTCACGTAAACCTTTCCTCTTAAACAATTCACAGTATTTAAAAAATGCTGGCCCCTCCGAAGGAACTGTGAGAACGCTGACATCCTGCACGCAAATGTAGTCAAAGTGGCAATAGATGTTAAAAACACATAATTGCATAGAAGTTCAGAAGAAAATTAACGTGAAGATTCACTCACACCCATCAAATCAAATAGCATGACTTGCAGCTGGAAGCAGGTGCACCATGCCATTACAGAGATCTGGGGTCTGTTCCTTGCCTCCAGGTCCCTGCTGACATTTAGAAACAGAGTAAGCTTTTCACTGGGTATTTGGAAACTGAGTCTCTGTTGAATATCTCGTGCATCTGCCGTGTAAAACCGCCCTCGCAGAGCTGTTTCGGACAGACGCCAGGCCGCTGCCCACGCAGGAGCACCTTCCCTTCTGTCCCTCTCCGGCCCTGTTGCCGCTGCACGTTTTGCTGCCGTCGGCGTGAGGCTGGAGTTAGTGGCACTGCGCTGTGGCTGTCCGCGGGCACGAGGGGGAGAGGCTGGCGAGGGAGACAAGGTCAGCGGGGAGACGGGACGTGCTTGGCTTTACCTTCGTACACACGGGTTGCATTTGGAAAACGCGGGGAGAAGGATCCAAGTTCCAGCTCGTCCTTTAATTTGGAGGATTAGCTGGTACAAGCGACCGCAGCCCTGTTAATTTGGTTCCAGCAGAATTCTCCCCAAGTTAAATTGAGCTGTCTTTTGGCTGACTGAAGTTTCTCTGAAGAGCAGTAATGGAGCAGCACTCAGAGCAGGGTTTCCATTAAGATGCCAATGATGGATATGGAGGCACCAGCTAGGCTTGCAAAAATGAATCCGTAGTGTAGTCTAAATATATGCTGGCATATCATTCTCTATTGAACTCCGCCATATAGAGGTTTAGAAAGGGAGGCAAAGGATTAAAATGTTTAAATCCAGGGGCGGTTGCAACAATACCGAGCTAACTAAATGATAAAGAGTGAGGCTAAAGAGCCGACAATGGAATGGCAGTCTAAGGAGTAAGGGTTTTATATAAAATTAAACTCAGAAACATCTATTTCCTTCAAGCTTTTTTTTCCACAAATCCTCTGTTGTTACGGAGACTGATGGATTCTTCTCAAAGAGAAATCCTGACTCAGCTCTCTGTCTAAAGGGGCATTTAAATGCAGTGAGGAGAGAAGGGCTGTGTGCTCACACGGAGCAGTGGGTGATACTCTCCTGTGTCTGCTGCGGGAGACAAGCAGGCTGTGCCCATTCAGAAGTGCAGGAGCAATAAAGGGGACATAAAACATCTCACGTAGAAACTCTTTGATGTATTCTATTTTACTCGTGATGACAAGTCGTGTATTTTTATGTAAGGCTAAATGTAAGTCCCGCTGGTTGCATAGAACAGCCTTATGAACAGCCTCCTCCCTGTCCACCTGAGGCACCCCTGTAGCTGTGTAGGTGACTGCAGTTTGGCATGAAATGGTGAAAAATGGGAAAGCTCTCTTATTTCAGTCCCACGTGTTATTCACTGCACAGGGCGTGCTATAGACCCTGTGGATACCTGTTTGCCCACAGCATTATCCTTTTGCTCTCCTGTTTTTCATGACTGGCTCTTGCCTCTCCTGTTCCCTAGCTGTTTACCAGCAGCTTTTGATTTTTTTTCTAAGCACTCCTCTTTTATTTTTTTCCTAATATAAATAAGAAGATATTGCTGCTGTTATCATTAAGGAACAAACAAACAAACGTGGAGCCCATGAGCAAGGCTGGAAGCTGCGGGCCTGGGACCAGGGGCGTCTGCGGGGCGGGTGGTCTGCGGGGTCCGGGAGGACAGGAGTGCAGTGTGCCTCTGAGCTAGGTGGCCTTGCCCTTTCCCTTGCACGGAAATGAAAGATTTTCATTTCCTTGTGTTTGTTTGTTTGTTAACACCATGTTTCGAGCTGTTTTCCTTCCTGACTGCCGTCCCGCGCTGCAGAAACAAGTGTATCAGCCCTGTAAGAGAGCAGTTGCTATGGCACTCTGGAAGCCAAGAACAAGGAGATGGATCCTTGCAAGATCTGTTGTCTGAAGCCATAAATATGGTCAGCAGCATATTCTTACAGACCGATTCTAGCAAGCTCTGACAGCCTTTGCTATAGTAAAATTTAACTGAAAAATTAGAATTTAAGTGGAAATGCAGTCATCAGTTTTCACGGGTCTGTTCTTCCTTTGAGAAGGCAGGCATAGATGTTCCCAAATACTTCAATTGGAAATAAGGATTCTGATTCTCTTGTGTTTCAAGATAGGGAAATTCCTTGAACTTTGCAATTTTTTGTGTTCAAATTGATGGCGTATGCTCACATCGAACTTTAAGGACTCTCACATGCTTATCTGCTCCCTTTCACCTGCAGAATGTTGTAGGCTTAGAGATAGTTTGATGACTTATCCTTTTTCTTCCTTTTTTTTTTTTTTTTTTTGAGTTTGTATATTTTTCCCTTTGCTTCCTTGAACTTTTCATACTTGATTTTCAAAGAAAAATGCTCTGAAATCATTCAGGGTGTTGAGATTGCCTCACTTAACCCTTTGACATCCAGCATTACGGTTGTGTGGAGCTGTAAAGAACGCTTGCACATGGACATTCAAGGAACTGGTGATAATTACACAGGTTATTCCCAAGCTCAACAGAATTGCTGTAACACTGTTTGGTAAAAATAAAAATAATAATAATAAATCTGATAGGATTCTGCAGTAATGTGCCAAACATCAGTTGGGTTTGTTTGCTAAATGCCACATATGAAAACTGGCAGCTGATGGATTTTGAAATCAAATCTCTGTTCCGGCACTAATGTTAATTACCCAGTGGCATTGCAAATTAATTTTAACATCATGCAGGCAGGTCAGATCTCACCTGTTACTTGTTATAATGTTCAATTCAGGTTCTACATGGTCAGCTATTACGAGCGGAGTCACAGAATAGCAGTTGGAGCTCGCCATGGTTCAGTGGCCCTCTACGACATCCGGACTGGGAAATGTCAGGTAAATAAATCATTGTGACTTCCTCCCCATAAACTGTGGAAGTTATTGAAAGGAAAGAGCAGCAAGCTCTGCATCAGTTGACATGCTGAGCTGCTGGAACATTATGGATAATGCTAAGGGGATCAATAGTTTAATGAAGGACTCGAAGTATATAGAGCCCTACTGTCTTCATTCACTGGAACTGAATGGGTGCCACAGATGGGTTAATAATGAAAGCCTAAAGTTAGGTGATACCCCTGCTCTGAAATAAATGAAGAATCTGGTTTGAAAAGTTAAGCTTTATAGAAGTATGCTTATCTACGATAGAAGTCACAAAGAAAATCTACTGGTTATTTCTTCCTAAAACTCCTCTCTGTGAAATGGCACAATGCTTCTGTCTGAGGTATTTCCACTTCTCTGATGTTAAATAAGATACGTGTTTTCTTACCCGTCACCTAGGAGAGGATGTACGTGAGGATAACATTCAAATGAGTGCTTTGCTTGAATTTGCTTGGAATTGCAAATGTTTAAGTAACAAAGCATTTTCAGAAAAGTTAATTGGTAAGACTCTTTATTGTTCCTCATGCTGTGTGATCAACTATTATTCCTCACTGAATTTCAGCAGTCCTTATGTAAAGCTTCGATAAAATACAGGTATTTTGAATCTACCTTATTGGTTGTTTTTGGTTGTTGGCTGTTTTTTAGTGGTTTGGGGTGGGTTTGTTTGTTTGTTTGTTGTTTTTGTTTTTGTTGTTGTTGTTTTTGTTATTTTGAGGATTTTTTTGATGTAAATGTAATGGTTGGATGCAAATATGTTTTTGTTTCTAAACTTGGACTAAAAGGACTAAATCCTTAGTCCTTAAAAAATGTGCATGATAGACAAGGTAGCATAGGTTTCTTTCTGCTAAATCTGCAGTGTCACTTAGTTCTTTGCTGGCAGAACCGTGTGCATAGGTACACATGGCTGGTTTATTTTCTGTTCTGAAATGTTGATTATTTCCCAAAACCAGTAGCTAACAACATTGTACATTTTGGTATTTTTTGTTTAGACAGCTGTCTGTGGAAGCTGAGCTGGCCAAATTTATTTTATAATAGCTATATAATGCAGGCAAAGAGTATCAGTGGGGACTGTTCTATCTTGTTTTAGATCATTGTTTGGATCATGATTTATTAATTTAACTACAAAATTACTCCACAAGAACTGCTTTATATTGATATATCAGATGTCACTGAGCATTTTTGCTGCCTTGCAGTCCTGTCATCAGCACCTGGCCAAGATTATGCCTTGCTGTGCACAGCTCTCTGTATTCCCTTCTCCAAATATACATGTTGCATTACTTTTTCTCCCAGCTCTTCACCAACCAGCATGACAAAGCAGTTAGTTGCTGAACATCTCCTCCTGGCCATTAAGAGACACTGATCACAATTCCTTTCTGAGTGCATCATTGCACCGAAAATTGAGAGTGCAAAGTCCAGATAAGTCTGTGAAGCCTTGGCATCTCAAACTAACAGCTAATTCCTGCTCCTGCTGGAGAGGAGGGGGAAAAAAAGCACAACCACACACGTCCTCACATCTCTGCTTTCAGAGCACAAGGCGATTGGTGACAAAGCCCATTCTTCCATTTAGCAACAGTACTTAACCAGTGCTGCCATCTGTGCATTTCTAACTACGTCTAATTCATGCTTCACCTCGTGAACTGGCTCCAAGGTGAACAGAGGTGTTTGATAGTATGTGGAATGCTTAGGAAAATTCTTGCTTGACAAAGTGAATTCCAGATGGTTCTGTAAAGCGTTTTACACAATCTGGTGGTCTACATTAGTTTTGCAAAAGACCAGAGTTCTTTTAAAATGGATTCTGTGTAATGACCACCAGCTCTTTGGAAGGTGATTGTCTTGATGGTTGCAACACTTTTATCCAAAGCAGTGTCTTTTCCGTGTTAGCTGACGTTCTTTTTTTTTTGGTTCCTGGAACTAACTCCAGCTTTCTGCCAGTAAATTGCCTGAATAATTCACTGCCTGAATTTGATGTGTTAGTGAATATTCACAATACTTGTTCTCTTACTTTCTTAGTAACTGTCTTAATAAGCTTCCATGTAAGCCATGGAGAGCAGAAGTGGGTATGGCAGGAAAATCAGGACAGGATTCTTTGCAGATTTTATTATTCATAAGATTAGAGAAATCTGTTGAGGGCCACATATATTATTAGGGGGCAACGCCATCTATTGGATACAGATTTCGTATTCCAAATCCAATTGTTTCAGTTGTTTTTCACAGTTACAGATTTCAGGCTGCTCGGAAGACATGAGATAAATTTAGGATTGTGCAGAAGAAGATAATGTTGCAAAAAGCTCTTTTTTTTGTTTGTTTTTACAAAAATTTAAGCTTTTCAAAGTTTTTTAATAAAATATTTTAATTGCTTAGGTATGTTTATATTGAACATGACTTGGAGCACTTATGTGGGAAGTGCCTTTTGGAATCAGGGTACTGCTGTAACGCAGAGCAAGAAGTCAGCAGGCCCAGCACCACAGGGCAGTGTGCTGGATGCCTTGGCCAGCCCCGCTCCTGAGTGCTCTTGCTGGGACCATATAACTTTCTGTACTAATTACTACTTCATTTCCACCAAAAAATGCTTGTATTACTCAGGCCACTGTCTATCTTAATGTCCTTTTTTTTTTTTTTCTGTTTATAATGTTTACTGAAAGACCAGAATTACCAGAAGTTACAGGATCAAAAAACAAACAAACAAAAAAAAACTTAGTATTTGCTATTTATTAAAAAAAATAATAAAATAAAAATAAAAAGTCTTTGATTTTTTTTTTTCTGAAGCTGTAAAAATAATTTTGTATTTAGTAAATATGCTGGTGTTTTGAAAGTAACAGTTTTGAATAGATACGAGAGTTGTATTAGTTACCCTCATCGTAATTCACGTGTAGCCCATTTTTAATCAGGGATAGGAAGAGGAGGGAACAGCTTACTTCTCCCCTGATTTACACTCATCGTTAAGGGCGTACATTAGCTGAGCTTGGAGCCGAGATAAGCACAAGGGGAGAACAAGTTACAGGCATTGCCGGTGGGACCTCCTGGGGACACGAAGGCCTGCTCCTGCTGCAGCAGGCAGGAACTGCTGAAAAAAAATGGGCTTCTTGGCATCCAGCACTCTGCGTGAAAGTCGGTTCCAGAATACCGACGGGTTAAAATATCAAGGGTTAGAAATCTGTTCTTCTATTCCCACACCAATGTAGGTATGGTTATTTAAGCCTCTGTACCAACATTGACCTTTATCTTAAACAACCATCTCCTCTCCTTGGGTTTTGCTCTTCTGTATTTGCAGGCAGCCTTTGTTCTGTAAGGGGAGAAGAACAGAGGGCTTTAAAACTCCATCACCGAACGTTTTCTCCATTTTTCTTCATCATCCTTAGGCAAAATATTCATTTTTTATGTATTCCAATCTTACTGCTTATCTTCCCCAAATCTTTCTTTTCTCACCTCTGTGGAAGCACACAATGCAGAACTCTGAAGAGCCTTTCATTTCAGTATTTTTCAAAACAACACCCCACGTTAAGTCTCACATTTTTGGTACGTGCCTGGTATGCCTGTGTGTGAAGAAAAGCTTCCTCTTCTTTTTAGTTTCTTTACTTATTCCTAATACATTTTGCTGTGTTTTGTTCTCAAGTTCTGGAGGTAACTCCTCTCAGCTCAGGGTGTAGGTCTCAGGTGGCCTTAACACCCGTGGCTCGGGAACCTGAGGGTGGAAGAAGGGAGTTCTGTGTAGCACCGAAGCCGACCAGAAACACCGTTCATTGCCTTCTGCAGCAGTTCCAGCAGGCACCAGCAGCAGCGAGTGCTGCAGAGCGTTCAGCAATAAAACCTCGCTGTTGATGAAAAGATTTCGGCTGCAATTCCAAACTTGGCTTATGTCCGAAGGTCTGTAGGCAGTCCTCTTCCTCCTCGTCAGCCGAGGGCATGCGGCTGATGCCCGGCCTTGCCAAAGCCGGTACTGGGGTTGTCGTTGTCGGGAGCACTGCCAGGGTTTCCCGTCTCCGTGCCGTCGTGCCGCAGTGCTCCATGCGCAGTGCTCACACAGGGTCTGGTCCTGGTGTGCTGCCTCAGTCCGTCACCCCTGGGAGCTTCGGGAAAGCTCTTGGAGAGCGGCTGCAGGACCACTGCTCGCATCCGTGCAGCATGAATCTGGTACATCGCACGCATAATAAACTCATACAAAATCTAGCAGAGCAATGAGATCCTTTCCCCACACGTGCTCCTGATCTCACTGGGAGACCTCCTCTCGTGGCCCCAGTGCTGCAGGGGCTGAGCTGGGCGCCGTGTCGGGAAGCCCCTCAGCCACCGTGAGCGGGGCCGCGGCACACGTCTGCTCACCCCTGCCTGCTGCTGATGTCCGCACTGAATTATTCATGAAAATATAATCCGATAACTTACTGCTGCGCATACTGAAATAGTTACGGTGATGAAAATAAGGCTTAAAAGGTTGTTTTTTCATTTCAGACAGCCATGCTAAAAATACTAATAATCATTGCTTTTAAATCCGGTTGATGGCAATATCTGAGTAGTGTGGCTTTTCTGTACTGGTAGGATTGTCACAGAATTAACACGGTTTATACTTTGTAGAAAATGTTATAGTAATTATCAGCAGCAGAACAAACTGCTATCCCAGATATGTGCTCTCTTAAATGTAGTTATTTTATTTTTTCACGATAGGTGAAATAGGGCAGGATTTTTATCATCTCCTTGAAGAAAAAAGCAGGCTTTTTAGCTGTAATAATGGAAAACAGAAGCGTTTTCATGCTTTTTTTCCTTCCAGCATGTTTTTATTTTGTTTTCAGGAAAGATGGTTGTACATACCGACTGAGAAATTACATCTAATGATTAATAGAATGATGGATGTCAAGAATCACCTTTTTTAACAAATAATAAATCAACATGTATATATGATAGGCTCTTTTTTCCAGAGAAATTTACAATATTAGTATCACTTATTTAACAACGTGTCAATTATTAATACTACCAGTAAAATGTTGCCTCAAAGCCAGTTATCTGCAATTGAGTATTTTGCGTTTGGTTTGCATCATTGTTATTGCAGATACAGATGCATCTATTAATGTGTGATTTCTGCTTAATAATTTAAAAGATACATTATTAATTATCATACTTCAATTTTTTAAACTGTTCTACATTAAACACTTATGTTCCAGTATCTTACGCATTTCAGGGGGCTTGGATTTTAGTTTATTTTTTAAGGTGTTGAACTGAAATGAAAATTACAAGCACGTTTCATTATATCGTAAGCTTTCCAAATACGTATTTTTTGCTATCTAGTTTTTTCTATAATTTAATATAGAGATTGGTTTCTCTCTCTCCCTCTCTCATTAAATTATTTATTAAACATTTTCTGAGCATTACTGTGTATTCCCAACGCCTTACGTTAGGGCGATACGAAGTTTGAATTAATTTGGTTTTTAGGGTGCCTCGCTGCCCTAGCAGCAGCTTGTGGTGGGGAGCGGAGCCGGGCAGTGTCCTTCCCATGGCTGTATTGATTTGCCCTTCAGCTGTTTGCAGTGCATAGAGAACCCAGGGCCTTGTTGTTGATTATCTACACAATGTCTCGGTGAACATTATTGACCCATTGCCGCTTACTGCCTATGGCTCTTGATTTTTCACACCGTCTCCATGACACTCATAATAAAACATACTATCTTATTGCTGCCCAACTCTGGAAGCCAACTGCTCTACCCTTAGAACAACAGCTGCCGTTCTGGAGAGCGTTTTATTTTATGTGGGGCAAAGAGTTGTGGCGATTTTAGGATTGTCTTTGTACTCTGTTTCAAGGGGGCCCTGTATTTGGTGGTGGAGCTCCATCCTGCGAGGCAGTCGGTTACTCGCAGAAAAAGCAGCTCGTTTGTTCCCGCATCTGGTACTGCAGATTTCGGAGACAGGTTATGTGAGGCTGTGCCAGAACTGCTTTTGAAATGTTTGAATAATCAAAAAAATGCCGGGAGGGCTTAAATATATATATTGTTATGAAAAGTGAGATGATATAAAATGTCAGGAT
Organism: Oxyura jamaicensis; assembly: GCF_011077185.1. Classification (NCBI taxonomy): domain Eukaryota; kingdom Metazoa; phylum Chordata; class Aves; order Anseriformes; family Anatidae; genus Oxyura; species Oxyura jamaicensis. The sequence continues at coordinate 648,364 of NC_048926.1, read as the reverse complement.
TGCTTTTGAAATTGAAAATGCTGATATTAAATTCCAAACTAATTATGACAAATAGAAATATCAATCAGTTCAGCATTTTGGTTTTAGCTAGTAAGTTACCAGATTTTTCCAAATTCATTAAATTGTTTTACTATAAAATGCCTGTATCTTGGAGGAGATTATGGGAATAACCACTTTGTAGTAGTGTCATCTGTTACCATAATATTATTTTACTTCAGATTATTGCTGCTAATTGCCATTATGAGGGGATGTCTTTAATTTTGCATAAATAAAAGTACTTTAAAAATAAAGTATTAAAATGCACTGGGATCTCTGCTCTAAGTTTAAATTAGAGTAACTTAAAACAGCTAAACTTTGGCATATTTTCAGAAAGAAATTTAGTCAGTTTTTACTGTTGAATCCATTCAGCATTTTCCCTCGCTGGAGAATTAGTGGGTTTGTGATGAGAATATTTTTAAATCCTTCAAAAACAGTTTTTCCTGAGACAGATGATAGTATGTAAAGGATCTAGAGGAGGACCGGAGTTTTTCTCAGCCTTGCAGCGTGATGAGCTGCCTTCTGGGGGATGCTGAGCACCCTCGGCACCTAGGGGAGACCCAGCTTCCTTGTAAGAGCAGATATTTTATTTTTTTTTAATAGTGCCTAGTACCACATCCATCAGCGTGGCATCAGCGGTCTCCAGAGCTGCATTTAGTATTTCAGCGTGTATTCATCACCAGCGATGTCTCTCTCAGGAAAGCCAAGTTGGAAGTGGAGGGAGCTGACTGACGGATGGCTTCTGGGGGTGGGAAGGGTCCCTGCCCTCACCAGGCCTGGCCTCCTGCATGAGGCAATGGGCATCCTCAGCGGTCATCTCACCCTGATCTTCAGTTTTCCAGTAACGGAAATCCCACCAGCGTCATCCTGCTTTCTTTCAGCAGTTAATTATTCTCATTTTTAAATTATATTTTATTGTTTCTTGTTAGGTTTTGCTGTAGCTTCAACTTCTCACCAGTTGGTCCAGCTTTACATTTAACTGCTGACTTGCATGAGGGCTTGTTAATTTGTTTTCTACGTGTGGGTGCTGTAGGTGGTGGTCAGTCCTACTGTCGTCCTCGCTGAAGCGGAGCCAGGCCCCTCCGTGCCGGGAGCAGGAAGGCGGCCGGGGTGCTGTGCCCGCTGGGGTCCTGGCCTGGCGGCCCTGCCCCAGCCCCAGCGCCCAGCCATGCTCTCGCCAGGTTTTACCCGCTGCAGCTTCGGGCGGCTCCTGGGTGAGGCAGTGCCCCGACGGACTCTGGTCAGCAGTTTTCCTGTTTACAGCTGCATTCCCAAGCACATCGACTAACCGCTACCTAACCCAGGTGGCAGCTGACCCGTTCCTTACGTATCCTTCTCGTTTCTCACAGAAACGTGCAAAACCGTACCGGATACTTTGCAGAAGTCTTTCCCCATCAGGGTTTTGACTTTTAGAACCAAATGTAAATTTCAGTAAGCTAGCTGGATACTACCTCTTTTGTATAAAACTGCATTGTTGACAATGATTATACTATATAAATATTTCAGTGGTATCAGTTTCATATGAAACATTCCTCTCCTTGAGGGGATTTACATCAAGCAGGTAAGCTTTATAGTTAATGTTACAGCTAATAACACGAGCTTTGCCCTGCTCTGCAACATTCATGCTTTTCTGTCACTTGGAAGCAGCCTGAGGAGTTAAGGCTCCAGAGGTAAAATACTGTTGTTATTTTTCCTACTGAGGCCAAATGGCTGTTCTTGAGGATGAGCTACGATGCAGTGCAGGCAGACTGGTGCCTCTTGTGCAAGTGAAGAGGACAAACCCTTCCCGCTGCCGAGGAGCTCCAAGCCTCCCTGAGCAGATCATAAAAACATAGGGTCACACAACAGTTTGGGTTGGAGGCGACCCTAAAGACCATCCAATTCGAACACCTCCCACCAGACCAGGCTGCTCAAAGCCCCATCCAGCCTGGCCTCGAACACTTGCAGAGATGGGCTGGTTGGCACGGTGGTGGCCAGTGGAGAATTAACCAGGGTGGGATCTTGTGCAGGGCCTTTTCCTGCTGCACCTCGGGGTGGGCTTAGCTTTGGCAGGGGTCTGGCAGGCAGCCTGCTCCCCCCAGCCAGCTGGGCTTGCGGTTGCCTATGGGACAGTTGCAGCTCGTTCATGTGTAGGGCTGGGTGAGGGCTGGACATGTCCCACGGACGTGCAATGGTGGCCTGGAGATGTATGACCAATTTTTCAGAAATAATACTGAACGGTATTGCCAGTTCTCACAAAACTTGTTGAAGTTTTATGAAGGCTTTCAAAGTATTTACTTATGCAGCTGTCTAATCAAAATGCCAGACAGCTTTTGTGCTACTTGCTCAGTCTGACCGTTAGTAAACTTCCACAGTTTTCCTGAATGCATTCAGCAGCCAAAAAGGCTGATCAAGGGCTTTTGTTTGCTTTTTGTGGTTGTGTTTGGGTGTGTGTTAAGGTTGTGAATCTAAACGCACCGGTAATTTTGTGCTTACAAGGGGTTTGTCTGGTGCAGCTTCTATTGCCGTGCTCTATCTAAACACTGTTCTGGCCGAGACAATTTGAAATTGACGTTCTGCTTGCTCATGCGAATTCTGACAAATTTCCTCAAATTTCTATTTCTAGAGAAACTGATGGATAGCTAAAAGGGGAAATATATGGCTGAAATCAACTCTATATTTTTCATAGGGAGGTTATATTCAGGTTGGAGATTACTCATGCTGTTCTGAAAAGTGAAAATCACAAACAAAAGCTGTTTACAACCTTATTCTTGGCCTTAATTCTGTTTTGGAAAAAATATCATAAGAAAAGCGATGAATAAAAATAACAATTGTAAAAGAAAGGCTGCTAAGCAATTAGGCTAATTTATATATATTGGTTTTGTGTTTGTTTTTGTTTGTTTGTTTGTTTGTTTGTTTGTTTTAATTTTTTACTTTTTTTTCCTTTACCTGTATGATCTCATCCCAGTTTTATTCTGGATATTTGGGAGCTACCTACATTTACATAGGCAAATATTTGCTGGAAAATATTCTATTGTTTCTGCGGTTCTGTTCATTGTTATGCAGAGATTGTCCTTTTTAGGCTGACCTTTTATTTGTACAGCTTTAAGACCGAGAGTGGTTCTCGGTTGTTGGAGCACAAGGGTGTGTTTATAACAATCCATGAAACATGTTCGCTGTAGCTCTTTGTCTGCTGACTTGCTCAGTAACAAAAAGATGCTTGATGGTGTGAAGTTGCTATCCACGTAAAGCAAGCTGTTTCAGCGGTGGTTTTTTGAACAGTCAAAGCTTGTAAGTGTATGCAGAGCTTCCTTTAACTGAGTCATAGTTATCAGGTATTGCAAAGGTTAAGCTTTATCAGCTGCACAAAAAAAAGGTTGAGGTTTCATCAAAAACTTCCATCCTCACAACCTGTCGACCACAATTTGATGATGATTATTGATTATTTCACAGCCTTTCACTCACTCTGGCACTGCGGCCAGCCTTGATATACAGATAGGGCTTCAGTCCAGCTAAAATAAGACTCCATCTTGATAATGGACTGAGATGAGATACTGTTATTTGATAAAGATAATTGATGTTTCACAGTGAATTGGAAAACAGTTCTGAGTGCACCAGATCTGTGGCTGCTCCATCTGCAAATGTGGCCATTGTTTACAAAACACAGCAAAAGACATACAGTTAGACCGCTCGGTGACAGCGGGACTGCACAAAACGCAGCATTTTAGGGTGGGTGGTGATTTCCAGCCAAAAATAAAACACATAAACTAAGAAGCCCAATCTGTAATTTTGCAGTCAAGGATGAAGGATTTTGAACATGTATGTAGCCTGCTTCTGATGAGACAGCCTGGAAATCTTGTTCCTTCTGCTTGGGATGTGCTTGGTAATTTATTTCACGTGAGTTAATATCCTAAAGTCTTTTTTTAATATATATACATGACATTTGAATTAGGCAAAATGCTACATGAAGAAGATGAAATTTGTCAAGGGAAAATAAGGCATAGTATACGTCTCGATTTCTTCATTCTCCTCAAGTTTTAGCTCCCTAATTTAAAACATAACGCATGCTTATGGTCTGCCATAGATGCCTTTGTTGACTGCACATCCTCAGCCTCTGGTTTTGAATTGATTAAGGTATCACTCGTTGCAAGTTCTGTTCACCAAGTTCTTTTAGTCCTATTATAACCTTTGTAACCTCTAATTAAGCAATAGGAGATGGCAGGGAGTGGGGTTATCATGAGATAATGACACCCCAAGTGTGTTATGTGGCACAAGGTTCATCTGTGTGCTGCTAATCCTCTGGGGGAGTGATTATCTAATGATAAACGTACCACATTGCAGCTCATTGATACCGCGGCACTGTGCTTATGCCACTGTCGTCCTGACTGAATTACACTTCCCATTCCAAACGTCATTTTTTCCCATTGATTTTACAAACTGACAATTTTGAGGTTTTCTGAAGTGACTTACATACTGTGCAAAGTCATGACCCTGGAGTCATACTTTTTTTTTTTTTTTTTAATATATTTATGAAGAATATGAAAAAAAATGCATAGTATTTTTTTGGTAGACTAAGAGCAGTCTCAGCAGGTTGGGTGCAATCAAAACAAAGTTATCACCAGCATGCAACTGCAATTCAACTTTTTCTTTCTTTAGAAGTGCATTAATGTAGAAAAGAATAATACTGTGTTCCTTTTTTTTCCCCAAACTGAACACTAAATCAGTGTTAACAGACTGTGGAGATATTTTTCAAGTAACTAGATTTTAGGATATGTGATTGTTATTGACTTTGGAATGATGGGAGAATATTAATGTCTGAAAGTTGCTTAATAATATTTTGCTCGTTGGAGTCTCTATCGCTATTTCATAGCCAAAGCAAAGTCACTATTCATTAATTACAATCATGGTAACTCATGTAAGTATTAACTCACCTGCATTCTTAGAGGCATTTTTTTCCTCCTTATGCAGGTAAGCAGCAGGCATTTCCTCTAGTTTGTGTAAGGCACCTGCCGCAGAAGGATTCCTGTGTTTCTGTCCTTGACTGCAGGTGGAAGCCAGAAACCTGGGGTCAATGTAATTAGCTCTGTTTAAAGTTGCCATGAAAATTCTTGCTGGGTAGCAGAGACCAGTCCAAAATCCCTCAATTAATTCATACATACAAGCTATTTGGTTGTATTTCTTTTCACTTAAAAACCCGAGTCTTAGAGTGGAGGTTGGAGAGGACAGAGGCTGTAACAGTAAATGCTTTTCACTGTGCGCTCTTCTTTCTGGTGTTGGGAAGCACAGGAACCGAGAGGGAGCACGTTTCCAGTGGGTCTATTGCTGTGATGGTGGCTGTATATTTTGATGTGTAATTTCTGAAAACTTTGTCTACCGTAAAGAAACCTTCTGAGGCCAAGGTCATTGCTCACTGGTACGGTGAGGGTTATGCAGAGGCGTTCACAGGGTCCGGACACTGGCTGGTGCTTGTGGCCAGCCCTGTGTTACCCACAAATAGAGAGTGGTTTGGGAAAATGTTTGCAGGGAAAAGCACACATTACAGGCAAGAAAACTGTAAAATGGTCTATTTCCATTGGTTAAATCTTGGTTTCCCTTATAACTATTTACCATTTATAGAGATACCTGTAATTAATCATCACAGGCTGGTGTTGAAGTGAGCCCTGCTTAGTGTAACCCGGCTACAGACCTGAAGCAGAGGCACAAAGGGCTGGCCACGAAAACCAGCAGTTGGTGTCGCTGCGTACGATCTCGTTCTGTAGGTTTCCCTTCTCTGTCCAGCCAGCCAGCCCTCTGCAGCCACTCCAGCTGTGTCCCCGCAGGGCTGACCGTGGGCAGGGGTCCCTGCGGGACATGGGGCTGGGAGAACCCCCCCAGGCAGAGCTGCAGCATCGCATCGCATCCCGGGCGGGTCTGCGGGAGATGCAGATGGGAGCTTGTGTGCGTGAGAGCCGTGTCTCTTACCATGGGAGGTTAAAGGGAAGCCTGAGTTCTGGTTGGGTTTGTTTCAAAGCAAAAGCTGTTTCTAAACATCGGCTCGAATCGATGCTGTTTGGTCTGGGAGCTCTGTTTGGCTCACTGCAGAATTAAAGTCGTGGCTTTGACAGTCAGAGCAGTAATTGAATTGTGCATAATATTGTTTTATTTCGGTACCTGGATGCCTTTGCAATTTTTTAATTCTTACACAAGGCAGAAAATTGTTTAATATTATATTTGGAATGAATAGTTGCTGATGTCTGATGGCTTGCTTTAGTTAAGTTTGCTTGGTAAATAAAAGGCAGTGTTCTGAATTGCAGTGTTTCATAGGCAGCAAAGGAAAGATAGCCATCCTGTAATCCGAACGTGTACGGGCATTTACTGACACTGTCACGCTGACAAGTTCAGATGAGCCCGGAAAACTTGTTAGTAGGAACACACGTTCTCAAATTGCAGATAAAAGATAATTACTGAATATAGCCTTTTAATTTCATAGGCCAAAACCCTGTTCTCACCGGAGGCAGGAAGGGGAGGGAATGAAAGCCGTCAGGCTGCGGAGCAGATTCCGTTGTGCTGTTCAGGCACGTAGCACGTGTGCATTAGTGCCGTGCACCTGGGCTCTGAACGCACGCTCGTGTGTCCTGTCGTTGGTACGAGGAGCCGTGTCAATGTGCAAGGGGGACTGGGAGTGCTCGACGTTCGGTTCAGTTTATAATCTGACTCACAAAAGCCGTAGCGAGGCTCACAAGGGAAAATCCATAGTAATGTAATACCAGGTAGTAATAAGTGCACTGCTGGCAAGTGGGGCAGAAATTTAAGGGGACATGCTTCAACTACAGCGGGACTTAAACGTACTTACATTTTCATGTCCTCGTTGGTACAGCTGGCTTTTTCAAATGCAAGCCGTGCTCTTTTGTTCCTCTTCCATTTTATTTCCAGCGTCAGAGAGCGTTGCAGAGGAAGGAAACTGTCATGCTATCCTGTGTATTACAGACACATTTTCCCCATAGGCTGCAGCAGTTTTACCCAGAGCTGATCTTTCTCAACCTGCCTAATAGTAGAGTTGAGGGATTTTAATCATTTTCATTACGACAGGAGATGGTCTTAGCCTATTAACAGCAAATCCAGCTACCTGAGGGATGCAATCACAAAATAACCATTTTTTTTCAAGTTTCTCAAATGTCTTTTAAAAATAATGTTTAATTATGCCTAGGTGGTTAGGCTGGTGGTAATTTAGCGGTATATTTTATGAGAATAGACTGTGCTGATACTCTTCTGTACGGGAAGCTGGTGAGGGTTTATCCAAGGCGTGAATTTACAGCACACTAACTCCACTGCATTAACTCTCCACTTGGATATTGTTGATCTGCACCAAGTTGCCTCTGTGCATCACGGATAAATCTGCTTTGCACATATAAATATATTCATTAAGCTACAAGTAAAAAATGCAAACTGAGAGTCCTCACCTTGCAGCCTAGTGAGTGCACCATAAATTCATGCCGTAACTCCACTCTGACTTTGTAGCTTTGTAGCCAGGCAAAGTAACGAGGCCTCAGGAACCACAGATTTTGCTTTTTTAGGTCACGGCTATCAGCAATACTAATTTTTAAGAGTCATTTTTGTGTCTTTCTGTACTCTTTTCTAGTTGATTTGGAGACTGATTTAAAGGAGCTTGCGTATTCTGCCCTTGGAGACATAGGGAGTTTACAAATACAGGAACATCTTGTTGGGAGAGGAAGGGCAGGGATAGACGGCAAGTGAGGACTGTAAATCCAAGAGCAGAAATCAGGAGTGCTTTTGAGTAATCAAAGTTAGTAACAATTAAATAAGAAATTGATTCAACACTAGCTTTCTGCTTAACTCCTATGCCTCAGCTGTTGGGTTCGAAAGTGGGGAGTCGACAATGTAATCAATTCCAGTAAGGATTTTTTTCCTTTTTGAAGTGATACAATTCACTGTACAGAAGTCAAATAGACTGGAAAAGATAATAAACTCACCAACCAGCCTCTGAGGCCACAAACCCCACATTGAGTTTACAGATTTGTTACAGTACTGAGTTAGTTGCATCTCTAGAACAGCAGCAGCAGCAAAGTGTGCATACAAATTGTACACTGAAATCTGTAAAGAAAATCAAGTTTCTAAATTTGTATCTAATTTAGCTGTTTCATCCTACTCAGACATTAAAAGTCTAAAGGCTGAAGTCAGCCACAGCTCAGTCCCACCAGCAGCAACTTTTGTAAACAATACACGTGGTTGGAAGGTCTCATCCTAGCCTAGGATGTAAGCAAATTTTAATCTGCCCATCCTGGCCTAATGTGCTTTTTTTCTGCCTTCTGATTTTGCGTGACCACAACAGTCATGCTTGAAAACAAACGTATCCCTTATACTATAATTCTCTCAAAAGATAAAATAGGAAAATGGCAATTTGAGCGTATCAGTACATGTGTTTTAACAAAGCCTTCAGGCAGGACTTGGCAGCTCGTAAGAAGAGGGCAAAAAATGCTCAAAATGCATTAAATGGTCATGGTCAAACTTAGGTTTCCCCATGTAGGGTTTCCAGTGACCAGCAAGCACATATTTAAACATGACTCTCAGTAGATACACAGAACTGTTTAATATCACGTTGCAAACACAGTTTTTTAACTGACTTATTTCTCCAGTCTAGACATCACCTTCCAAATTTCCAGTTGTTCTGAGAATCTTGATTTTGACGCTTTTGACTCCTGGAAGAAAATGAGAATGGTAAACATGGAAAGAAAGCAGCTTCACAGAGTTCTTGCAATTTGCCCAGGAACTGATAAAGATCTGGAAACGCGGTCAGAAAATTAGAGTGAGGAGCAGCAAGAATCAGAAGGCTGATTTCAAAAATCCTGGTGCAAGTTCCTTTTTTCCTCAGAGTCTGCATGGCAGAAGACACTTCTAGAAGGATAATTAAGTCCCCAGGCCCTAGCGTTTTGGCAGGATATGCTGATCTTGTTAGCTTTTCCTACTCCATTTGAGTTGCTGAACACTTTAAACAAAAGTCTCAGGTCACTTGGGAACTATGGATTTGTGTGCTTTGCGAGTACATTGAAGGCTCTGAAGTCAAACGTTAAAAATATTGCAGTGCTCCAAATATGAATGTGATATCTGAGCAGTTCTCTGTAAAACTGCCGAGTGGAGCTGCAAGGGAAGAGGCACATCCTAACAGAACTCTTTAAGGACAAGCACTGCGTGCTGAGCCCGAAGTCCCGTGGTTATCACGGCTCCATCTGTACTGACACAGCTTAGAAGATATTTCAGCCAAACGGTACCTTAGCGAGATGCACTTTGACTAGAAAGAGCGGGGAATTCATGGGGACATCGTGCCTGCTTGAAAATCAGGTGACAGATGCTTGGATAGGAAATGTGAAAACTCTGGCTCGCTGACGCCACGTCTAGCGTGTCACCTAAGGCGCGTTAAGGGCTGGTGGTGCTACGTGCCCCGGCCGCTGCACACGCCAGGTATAAACCAGTTTATACAGCTGTTCGCTCTAGGGGTGTGATTTGCATTTTGAAAGTTGGGTAGATGAAGTCCGCGTAATAAATGGTAGATCTATTCCGTGTTGTGACTTTTGGAAAGCGTTCAATATTTTTTCTCCGTGTGAAGTGCTCTCTGGCACTGGGATATCAGCCCAAACTTCCTCGCATCTGTTGAGTGTCAGCCTTGAGGGACTTGTGGTTCGACATCTAAAACTTCACAGTGCTTCACAGCAGCGAGCATGTGCAAATCAAGAGGCCTGGTATTTGGCCAGTACAAACTCTTTTCTAGGTTCCTATCTAAATGTATTTTTTTAACACAGACTTCTTGTAATTGATAATATACCTCTTTGCACTGAGGATTTAAAATAATTAACGTTTCATCTCACAAAATACTATTAACCTGGAGAAAATCTTAAGCACTTTTTTCTCCCGTTTTCATTGGTATTCTGACCTTAACCAGAATTCTTATTTAAAACTGCTTTCCTAGAAGTTACAGCACGAAGTTCAGCCTATGAGCTGTTGAAGCCTCCTTTAAAAGCATAATTGTCACGGAGATAAAGATTTCAGTAACAATGCTGAGTTACCTGGCACATACTCATGCAGATGTTCTGAGATGCTACTACGTTATCATGTACCTCTCTTTAAACCACCATGGCATTGGTTTCATAGATGAAAACCTTCCTGCTGGTATCAGGGGCTGACCGGTTTATACGTGTGGTGTATTTGGTTGCCGTGTGGGTTTTGATGGTGCCACACAAAACTCTCAAACTGACGGGAAGATTCCCGGAGTGAGAGCATAACCCCGGTGTGTGGGGGGTGGGCTGCGTGGGTCGGGGGGAGCCACGAGCACGCGTGGGTGGCAGTCACAGTTTCAGGGGATGCAGGGCTAGCTCTGGGCTGTTCTACAGAGATGCTGAAATGGTCGGGCTGCACATTTTGGAAACATTTCGAAAACATCCTGTAACACTTGGATGGGTGCAGCTGTCATCTAATTTTTTCTGGATTAAGTTCGGTCGAGAAAGAAGCTGCCTCATTTTCTGGTTGTCATTTGCCCAGGAAGTAAAAGCAAATTGTAATGAGGGAATCACAGCAGGAGAACCTCCTAACAAATGAGAAGCATATATTGACTGACAGCCGGCATGCCATTTCGGTGATAAATGTATTTTTATACACTGCTGTTCAAGGTCACTTTCTGCTCTCGTTGCATGCTGCCTGTCAGATCATGCAAGTCACATTTTAATACTGAGTAATAGTAATGGTTGATGCAAAATTGTATTAGTGTAAGATTAAAAATTAAGTTATGTATGTTATTAAGTTAAACTTTTTAATATATGTGCTTTGACTTTATCTTGATGCTATTGAGAAGCCACTTGAAGGACAGGAAGAAAAATTAATTTAAGGATTTAAATATACTTTTTCTCAGTATAGTCCTGAAATTTTTACTGCAATTGCTATTATTACTTGAAAGAACACGGAAATTTAATTATTAGAAATACTGAAATTATTTCAATTTATGCTATATTAGATAAGTCTACTAGATTGCTTGGAGAGTTGGGATTGTGAAAGCCTTTGAAGGGGCATCACGGAAGAATTTATATGTGGTATGAGAAGTGAGATGACATTTCACCTTTCTTTTCAGGTGAAGCTGTTTAGTTTTGCTAGCTGTGTTTTCATAAAATGTGCTCAGTGTGTACACACAGACCATGGTCTTGGAACATCTCATGTGCTTGGATTTTGAAGGACAATTGAAAAAAAAAAAATGAAAGAAAGGTTTTATCGGGCACACTTCTGTTCCAGCGGAACTTAGACCGAAGCTAACAGGGTTTGGGAAACCACACATTCAACATGGGCTGCGTACAACGCAGTCCTTCTGTATTTATGTTGTAATTATACATTGAAAGAGAGAGTGGCGATGATCGCAAGGTGGAAAAAAATAAAAATAACCAGGGAAAGAAAAGAAAAATGCGACCTGGGCATAGCACATTGCTGCCTTGCTAAGGTGCTGTTCATCTCTGTGACTGAAACCAGGAGCAGATGAGCAGGAGCTGCGATGGCTTCTTTGCTTTTACAGCAGTCTTTGTAAGTATTTATTGGTATCTACTCACTGCCCAGGTCTGCCATTTTTATCTTCATTTCAAAGACCTGTGCAATTTGGGCTCTGTGTGTGTTTCATGGGTCTTTGTACCCCATGTTAGCATTCAAATTCAAATTCCAATTTTTAATTTAATTAAAAAAAAAAAAAACACTCTTCTTTGCATGATATAGAATCAGTCAGTGCATGTCACTGCCAGAGGAGACCACAAAGAGGTCTGTGCATGTCAGTAAAGCACTACTGCCCTGCGCATCTTTGTGCGGGTGGTGTTTGGCCGTGACAAACCTCTCGTTTTGTTTCCCGCACGATGCGGGCTGGAAGGGTAGTGCTTCTGGGGGATGCAGGAGGCATGCTGCTCTCTCAGTAAGTGATTTTTTGTTTGTTTCATTTTAGTTAAGGTACCCCTAGAGACTGGGGAGATAAATATCTAATAATAAATGTGGCGGAATATTGCTGTGTCTCCGTAGCAGTGTATAAGTTACTTTATCAATTTAAAGTATGCATTTCGGTGTATTTATTAAAATAAAATTGCTGCAGTGATACAGCACTTATTTTTTATGTCACCTTTAACAGAATAATGCAGTTCAACGCAGAGTTTGCTAAATATTGGACTTAGAATGAGGCTGTCATAGCTCCAGTATATCATGTGTTAGAGGGCCGCGGCGGTGGCAGGTGCAGAAGTCAAATAGTCTCCCAGGAGCGTCCTCCCATTAAAAAACAATTGGTTGGGCAGTGGGAAACTACAAGCAGCTGCACTTTGTCCCACCCCGCCTGCCGGTCAAAATTGAGACCGTTTTCTAACCAATATTGCACAGATTTTTGCATACTTTTATAATATATATATATAATTACTTCAGAGCAGGAAAACTGCACATCATCCGTGCGTGCCGTAGAAGTGGTGCTGCCGAAGCGCTGCTGTCCTAATCCAAGTCTGAACTCCAAAGGGACGGGTGCAAGCAGAGTATTTTGAACAAGCAGCAATAATTCGGTTTTGTTATGCTTATTCGCTTGCCTAAGAAACAGAAGATGAGCGTTGCAAAGTACACATTTAGATAGAGCACTAAAAAATAAATCTTGGCTTGAAAGGATTAGCATCAATTAGAGAAGCACTCGCTTTAAATAACAAAGCACGTTAATTCCCCTAAGGATTGTACTTATTGGAACACATTTTCAGTAGTAAAAAGAGCAACAAGTGTGCAAGTACTATTGATTTTCCACCTTTGTATTACCAAAACATTTTTTATTGACAAGTATTACTTGCTTGTTAAGTGCTGCACAGTTTGATGGGACTAAAGGCTGGATCATCTAATTAATTGCCCTTTCAAATCTCCATCCTAAACTGTGGTGATTACATTAAAGACATAGGTTTGGGATTCCATTTGACTTCATTCAACTTGTACGTGATAAGCAATAAATAAATATATTAACGGGTTGTTAGTATTAGCCTAGCTTTAGGAGCAGTGTGCCATCTCAGTACGTCCGTGCCTTTTAGTGTCCAGCAGCTGGCTGCAGGGACACTACTTTTATTTTCACAGTCTAGTTTTTGTCGATGAATATTACAAAGTCTTTTTTCCACACATGTAAAGTCCTGCCAACTTGAAGCTGGCACAGAGCCTCTTCGTGCAGAAGGAGCAGCCGCTGCATATTTTACCAGGAAATAGTTTGTGCATGTCACTGCTGTTTTCTTTATGGTAATCCAGTGGAAAATGCACACACAGCCTGTGTGTGTCATACCTGAAATTCAAGACCTAAGCTTCAACGGTGAAACAGGAGGAAGAGGCTTCTGCATACAGAGTTTGCTTTTTCCCTGACTAGTGGTCTACTCAAGTCTTCCAAAAACTTGCTAGGAGTTCAGCTGCTGTTGCATTTGTTACTTACAAGCCTGTTGAGCATGGCCGTGGTGCAGAGTAACGAACGCTCTTGGTTTCTGCTCTCTCCCCTCTCGCTAGACGATCCATGGTCACAAAGGGCCCATAACTGCAGTGGCTTTTGCTCCTGACGGCCGGTACCTCGCCACCTACTCCAACTCCGACAGCCACCTCTCCTTCTGGCAGGTAAGGACTGTTACTGTGAGCCTGCGGGAGTGTCACACCCCCGTGTCCCCTGGAGGGCCGGTCACACTCCGTGTGCTTTCACACAGCCCAGGTACACGCTGGGCAAGTGCGTGCACACCTGGGTTACAGCACACAGACCTCTTGCAGCACGAACTCTCCAGAAGCTTTCCTTTTTCCAATGTTTTGCAGTGCTGTCTAGCCACCCGAGTTTGTTGTGCATGGCTGCTTTTCTATTTTTTCAGTGTGCAGGTCTTTTTCTATTATTGTTTCTGCTCAAACATTCCTCGCGGTTATCACCCGATGTGGGAGGAGGGCTTGTTTGCATACAGATCAGTATGTAACTTCAGGGCAATCAAAGAGCAGTCTCAAATGTTAGGCTTTGTCCTATTTGATGTGTGAATCTGAAACTGCTGTAACAGTTTCACCCACCTAAAGCATCCACCTGATGAGACTCAGGGCCAGGAGACCCCCAGCTAGTTCTCAACAGGCCAGGGCAGATGCTTCTGCTCCCATTCTCGGTCCCATCCCCATCAGTAGGCATTTTCCTTTAGCTTCTGGAACCTTGTATAGAAGAATACCTTCAAGACATTCCTCTATTTTATTTTTTATTAAACATGATGCAGAACTATTAAGGTGATCACTGGTCCCGTTACTGCTCAGCAGCCACAGCTGCTCTGCCTCGAGCCCGCGTGCCGTACTGTCAGGGAGCTGTGCTCCACTGCACCGCGCGCTGTGGAGCTGCCTTCCATTTCCATAATAAGGCTGGAAACGGGAAAGCTGGGGGAGAAACGATACAAAGAGGGGCTGAAATGGGAGAAACAGAGGATCAGACCACCATTTTGTGAAGTATCTAGATAATTTATCTTTTTTTTTTTTTTAACATGAGCAATTCTTTTTGCCTCTGTGATCCCATGTCAGTAGGAGTATTTTTGTTAGTTGTGGATAGATAAACATGTAGCTTGGTGGGACAGATTGCCACAGAAGAGGCCTTTACTGCTGCCTACATTCCCTAGGTAGCATTTTTTTCTTCCTTCAAATGGCCTTAGCCTTAAAAATGGATCTGAACAAGCATTTTATGCAGACTATCAAAATAATGTAGTTTTGCAGTAATAATCAGACTGTAAAGCAGAACTCAGTATACCCATAATTACCAGCTAGTCTTTAACGTAGTTCCCTCATTTTGATGCCATTCATTAGTTCTACAGGTGCCATGCTAATTATTAAATTACTATCTCTCACTACATTGTGTGCTTTCTGAAACAGCAAACGAGAACAGCAAGAATCTCCATCCATCAGTTACATTTATTTAATTTAAGTGCTCAGGGAAAATCTGGAAAGCAATCAGACCAGATCTTGTAGAATTGGCAGGAAAAAAAAATCAGTCACGCACGTGTTTTAAATTGTGAGCTGCCACATTCTTCCAGGTGTATAAATGCTCACGTTAAAGTGGCTTTTACATAAAGAGTTAAATATACCTACACATTTAGTTTTAAAATGTGACCTCGTGCACTAGTGATTTTTTTCCCTTCTGTGTTCTATTTGGCACTATTATTAATGCAGGAAAATCAGTAACATTAGTCATCTTAAAAGGGTTATTACTCAAGATGATTTAAATTGTGAAAATGTCAGTGGTGCTTGCATGCTCCCTGCTAGAGATGCCATGATTTACACTCTCTGACACCATTCTGCTGCTGAGAAGAGCCAGGAAAAAGTAATGGCTCGTACTTTGCCCTGATCAGAATTCAGAGCGTGCCATCAGCAGTAACGCGCCTTCCCTGTCCCAGGGATGCAGCGAGGCGGGCCGTGGAAATCCTGGGATTGCGGTGCCTAGGGATGGGAAGGTTTTCCGGAGGAAAGGAGTGTTTTGGAAGCTGTGGAGGTCTGTGTGTCTTGGTGGGTTAGAGCAGCAAATCTCATTTTTGAAAACATGGAGCTAGACAGCATGCATCAGTAACTGGCCTGCTTTCCAGAGGGTATAACACAGCGAGTATCTCCTGAATGGTTTGTTTATTCTCCAGAAAATGATAAAACTCTTGATGTTTAACATTTGCTTATTAGCATTTCATGTTTCTCCTCAAATTTTAAATAAAAACCTTTAATAACAAGGCCATACAAATAAGGTATAAGTGATACTTTTCACCATACTGAATAAGCTATGCAATTTTCCTAGCTAGTTTATTGATTTAGATCTCACAATTCTATTTGAAAAAGATACAGTCAAGGAGAACGCTAATAAAAAAATTACATGGGAAAAACAGGGAGATGAAGTGGTCACTGATTGCTAAACTTCACTGAGTCCTGTGCATAGGAGGGAAGTTTTAACAGGTTCTTGACTGTAATTGGTCTTCCATTTAGTCACATACACTCGTCACCTTTCTCTTGTCTTGGGGGGATGAAGGGGTGCGTAGCTGTAAAGATGTTGCTCACAGTACTGGGCGGTAACATGCTTACAGCTAGGGTGACTCCAAGAGCTCCCCACACGGGAGAGCAGTGCCACGTGCCAAGTGACTTTATTCAGTGTCCTGCAGCCCTGTGTGCTGTGGTCACTAACACCACCAGGACCAGTGAGCGTGCTGCCGAACCTCTCAGCTGCTCTCCCATCGAATGGCGTTGCTTGGCCCCTGCAATGAGACGCTAATTACGGCTGGTGCGGGTGGGCAGGGCACCGGGTGGGTTCCCCGCTGGTGTTGGGGTGGCACGGGGGTGACACGGGGCTGTCTCCACAGATGAACACGTCCCTGCTGGGCAGCATCGGGATGCTCAACTCGGCGCCGCAGCTGCGCTGCATCAAGACGTACCAGGTGCCGCCCGTGCAGCCGGCCTCCCCCGGCTCGCACAACGCGCTGCGGCTGGCCCGCCTCATCTGGACCTCCAACCGCAACGTCATCCTCATGGCTCACGACGGCAAGGAGCACCGCTTCATGGTCTAGGGGAAGCCGCCCGCGCTAGAAACACATTTCTGTCTCCAAACCCCGTGTAATTCTCCCTTTCTTTGTCTCTGTGCTCCACACACCGATCGCCCCCCAGCGCCCCACGGACCGGCCAGGCTGCGGCGGCTCGGCCCGGCTCGGCTCTGCCGGGCGGACACGGACACGGACACGGGGTGGTTTCTCCCCGTGGCAGGGAGAGGATGGCTTCTGGGGAGGTCCCGGTTGCTCGGTGCAGCGGCAGCACGAGACCCAGTCACGCCGTGACCGCGCTCCGAGGCCTGGGCAGCGGCCGCAGGCATCACCCCGGGCTCCTTCGCTGGGGGCCGAGCCCACGCGGCTGCCTCCTCAAACACGCTTGTGGAACCTCGGTGTTTACCAAAAAGGCTGTGTTTACATGGACTTTCTTCTAGTGACCACTGAATGATCGCTGGGTGACGCCCCTTAGAGCTAGCCTGTTAATGAGGGCCTAATTAACTCGGGATCGTGAGGAACTGAGAGTGCAGGAGCGAGGGGCCTGTGCTCTGAGCAGAAGGGTCACGTTTCCTCACGAAAACACGGAGGTTTGGAGTCAGAAGTGCTGCTGTGCTCAGGCGTTGCTTGCTGTAGTCTGGAAGAAAGAGTTACAATCCACGTGTAAATATTAAAAAATCTCTCTAAGATGGAATAGCAAACTTGAACAAAGGAGTATTTATATATAAAGGTGTTTTTTGCTACCAGTGAAGGTATTTATTTAAAAAGAGAGAGAAAAAGCTTTTTCTTCCAAAAGCCGCTCCCATTTGTGCTGGACCCTGCGTGGAAAGCGGGCCGTGCGCGTGCGCTCCGTGGGCTGGCCTCGCCCAGAGACCGGGGGAAACGCTCCCAGGGGGAGACAGCACAAATGGCACGAAAAATTGTGAAAAAGGGGTAAGTTATTTGAGTGGATGTATGGAAACAGTTTCCTCAGTGGGAATATTCCTGTGTAACGTTAGCTGTGACTGTGTTTCCTTCTTACATATCTAATTTTATGAAATATTTAATCGTGTGAAAGTATGCTGGTTTATGCTCACAGTAAAGAAAAAAATCTATAAAATACTATTTTATTTAAACATATTGATGTATATGTTTGTATAGCTTTTTCTTTGCCATTTTTGTCTGAAGAGCTCGCAGAAGTAAGAAGGCTGTCCTTACATGGTAAAGTAAAAATGGTACTCATAGAATCCTCCCTTCCCCAAAAGGAATAAATTAATTTTTAAAATGGCTTCTAAATTTAAAAAGCATTGATTTTTTTTTTATTATTTTATTTAGGTGGTCTGTGTAGTACACTGTAGATGAAAGTGAGGTTTACAGTCCAGAAGCTACATATCTGCTTGCTGTTTAAAAATTAAAAAATAAAAAAGCGCAAGAAATCAAGACCATTAGGAATGTTTAACACAAACTGCCGTAAAATTTAATCCTTGTATCTGGCGGGAATGTAGACTATAGTAGAGAACTCTGTCGTAGAATATCAGGGTCTTTTCTAAGTGAACTAATGCAACGTGCATGTACATTGTGTTTATAAAGATATACATGTAACCTTGGCGATTAAAGGAAAAAAGAGCTGACAGAGACTTCCATCTGTAGGCTCTAACATTCGGTTTAGGCGTGTGAGGGAGGCGTTAGGGTGCCCCGTAAGCATTCCCAGAGGTATTCCAGGATCCGATCCCATCGGTTACGTTCGGGTACATCTCACGACCTGTGTATGTGTTTACTTTCAGAAACAAACTGCGGCCCCAGCGGGAACAGCGGGCCGTAGCCCTCCAGTGATTTCCTTTGTGGTACAGTGAACAAACATCTTGAATTATATATGCATTAAAATGTTTGTTTTGAGGTAGAAGTGTAATGGATTTTCTTAAGTGCGAAGGAGAGGCAGCCGTCTTCCTCCCAGTCCCGCAAACCAAGCAGCAGAGGCGCTGGCAGCGAGCAGTCCGGCGGTGGAGGAGCGTGCTCAGCCCGCGGCGCCCATCTCCGGGCAGCCGGGCTCGGTCTGGTCCTCACCCAGCCTGCAGCCCCTGCGGGTCCTCCCCGCAGACACCTCCCGTTTACCTGCCTAAACACAGCCCCTGCTTCGGTGACTTTGTTAGCGCTAGTCCTCAACTTCTTCACAGCCTCCATCTCTCAGCACTGCTGTAAAATCTGTATTGTCATTCCGGTGTAAGCTTTTAGTGCTCTATTGATTTGTTAGTGCTGTATTTGGACTTGTCCTTGTAAATGTGGAGACGTATGTGGCTTCATTGGCAGTTTACAAGCAAAAGATGACATGATGGGACACCTGTATGAAAATGTTGTAATGATGGAAGTCACCATCTATGGTAAATGATTGAAGTGTCTGCCTCCCAAGCAACTTCTGAATCCACTCCCCATCTGCTGTATGTATTGAACCACCTGGTGTAAATATGCTTGTGAAATAAAACTGAATTGTATTGAAGAGTGTTGTTGTTGTGGCATCAGCCTGATGGCATGCGGATAATTTCCTGCATTTATTTCTTGAGCCAGTAATCTGAGGTTTTTTCACCATACAAGAAACACATTTTTCAATTGAGGACCAGAAGTGGAGTCAGTCACGCAGAAGGCACTGAGAGCCCTCCGTACAAAAGGCAGAGGTAGGATGGTGCTGGGAATAAAGTTCTCAGCTCCCGAAGCAGCATAGCTAAAGCAAACAAAGGAATTGTCTTCCAGAAATTCATCAACATCGGTGTTTACAAGGTGATACTTCCCTGTATTCGGTTCAGATTCCTCCAAAGAAAGTAATTAACACAAGCACTGAGATTTCCTAGCAAGGAGTGCAGCATTTGCCAAGTGTATTAAATATGCATTTGGGTTGGAATCTGCAACACACACTTCTTTTTTCTTTTTTCTTTTTCTTTTTTCTTTTTTTTTTTTTTTTTTTGATTGCAATTGGTTTTACTTGTGCAAGAAGCCTGAGCAGCTTGGGGCTGGCAGAGGTGCGTGTGCTGGTGCACTAGGGGCGGGTCTGAGGCCGGTCAGACATTACCGAACAGCCCTTCAGAACAAAGCAAACGGGGGAAAAAAAGAGAATTGGGTGAATCTTCAATTTTCACTGTGCACGAATGTGTTAAAATATCCGTGGCCCCGGGGTTTTCTTGTAGGTGAAATGCAGGCGGTAGCAGCTCTGTCGGGGATGCCGGCACGGATCCGGCATGGAGGGGCACGGCGCTGGCAGGGGGCAAAGCCAGGCAGCGCCGGGCGAACTTTCACCTTTCCCCTCGCTGGCTGACAGCAGAGCTGAGTGGTGAAAAATCAATACCTAGGAGCCAGGAGGGAAATATTTCCAACCTCTAACTAGAGAATGTATTTTGACAAGGCCAAGATAATCCAAGCTGCACAGGAGAAAGAGAAAAGAAGACTCATTTTTAAAGCTTGACACTTCAAGGTGTTTTTGTGCAACGCTTTAGAGAGCATCGATACGCACAAATACCAAAGGTCAGAAAGAAAAGCCAGAAGAATTTCAAAAATTAGATGTGCTGGTTTTTGCTGTTTACTTCGCAAAATATAAACTGTTTGATTTGTGTGTAGATATGTTCAAATGTAGTGAACCCGGGGAGCTCGGAGCTACAGTCTCCTCATTTAATAGAAATGAAAATATACCAGAGCCTGTATTGTACCTTAAGCAATTTGCCTATAAAAAGTGCGTGCCTATTTCCTGCGATATATCTGCATTCGGGGACATTAATTGTTTTTGATTTGGCATGATTGCATTTTGATGCAAAAGGATCAATATTTTTTTCATTTATGCAGCATCATTTTTTTGATAATTTAATATCTGGCTGCGCTCTCGAGTGCTGCACAAAGCGCTCAGAAGCACCGTGGCCCTTCCTGCGCTGCTGCTCTGAGGCTCTAGTCCAGGTCTGACCGGGCTGCAGGTGGCCACGACCATGCTTTGGGTGTCCCCATGGCAAGCAAGCAGGGCAGCGGGTTTGTCCCCAGCGTGGGACAAACCAAGGCAGGAGCGGTGTCCCCCCAGTGCCGTGGCCGTGCTGGCCAGGAGCTCCAGTCCCCATCCTGGCACTAGGTGTAAAACCACAGCTTTGACTTGGAGGGGTAAAGTCCCATCAAGGGAAATGTTGTCTGATGAATGCAATCCAGGGAAGTGTCTAGGATTAAGGTGTCGTGCTGATCAGGGTGGGAGGGCATGGTTAGTGGTCGGCAGTGGCATTTCCACGGGGCTGGGACCGGCAGGGCAGCGTGCGGGGACGGACTGACGGACGGACAGCTCTCGACACACAGGCGCAGAGGCGGAGGAAGAGTCAGAAGAGATCAAATGCGAAGGTGCTCTCTTTTCCAGCTTAAAAGAGCATGCATTAAGGCTGAGGGAGAGGAGCCAATACGGGGGAAGGTGATGGAGATAAGGAGTGATGTACTTTTACATTATTAATTGCGTATGCATGATTGCCTCCGAACTGTCACACAATATTCTGCTTGAACTGATGCAGTAGCGATTGCACACTAATTAGTGGGATTTGGAGTAAGATACTGGAAATGAGAAGCCACTTGAGATTTAGAGGAGAAAAAAGGAAGCAGCAGAACTCTACTGGACACTTCAAACTTGCTGCCTTTAGTCACGCGAGGCACGTGGGAGGCCTCCCCCCGCTGCCAGCCCCACAACCGCTCTCCGGAGCCTCGTGGGGCGCGTGGCCACGGGCTCTGCTGGTGCCCCCACGGGAGCGGGGAGCGGGGTGCCCAGCCTGCCAGCTGCGGGGCAAGGTTTGATTGCAACTGTGTGCATTTGGCTTCTGTCCTCTTCAAAGTGTGTCAGTCATGCATAGAAACAAAGCTCTTTGAAGATGCAGACCACTGAGGTCAGTGCAAACTACATCAAATGTATTGATCAAAGATTTTTTCCAAACAGCGTAATGTTCCTGTTTTACATTGCGTCTGCGTCTTGTGGCCCATCAGCATTCCTCGCAGCTGACTCAGAAATTCACCCACACGCATCCCGGCCTCCCAGACGGACGTGCAGGGCTGCGTGGGGGCTCTGATGCCCCGAGCACCAGGACAGCACCGTGCCGGGGGGCACAGCCGGGCCCCCGGGCTCAGCGTGGCTGGTGTGTGCAGGTTGAGGCGATGGAGAGCCCCGTTCCCAGCACGATGTGAAATGGATGGAAAGGACACGGTGCTCTTCGCATGAAGCAGGTTAACTGTGCGAAAGGGTTAGCAGAAGCTCACTCCCAGCACACCTCTGGATATGCTCCAAGATGCCAAGGCTCTGCTCACCAGGCAGGCATCGTCCTGGTGGTCTCACCGCCGCGGGGAGAGCAAGGCTTCCCTCTCCGTGTGGAGCTGGGTATGGCCAGGAGGCCACCAGTGCTTTGGAGTGGGCTGAATTTGGTCTCAAAGCCTTCTGTCCAGATAGAGCTACCAACCCCGCAGTTTTGCCTTCGTATGTGTATTCAGGACTTTTTCCTTAGTCCTGGCATGCTGAATTTCCACGCCTGCACATGTTGCAGTTCTCTCATGCAAACTTCATCTTTTGCAGCTTGAATGTCTGACTTCATGGTGGCAGCAGGGGGTCTAGGTGCTGATCACCGCCTGCTGCGCTCCGAAGTGCAGCAAGTCTCGATTCACAGGCTGGTGAATCTGTCCCGTCTGTGCCTGGCCTTCAGCAAACGCCACAACTTTAACAATAATCATACTTCTGTCTTAACAAAAATATCAGGAAAAATATGCACCAGGCAGTCCGAGCCTTCAGTGTGATAAATTGACACTTGATGGCAATAGTTGCCTGGAGTGCTCTTTGAACAGGAGGGCTCCTGGGGAACTTCCCTCTATCTCTGATGTCTGAAAATTAAAAATTAATCTTGTATGAAAAATTAAAAGGTGAAACTTTCTGCTGCAGCAGCATGGCTTTTTGAATGTTGATTTTGTTTTTAAAATGAAGGCTGAATGACATCTACGGGAAGATCACTGTTGGTTGTTACATTTAGAATATATGATTTTAATTGATTTCTGTAAATTGGAAACCAATTTGCAAGGGACTGGAGTAGCTTAAAATGAAGGGGGGGGTGGGGGGTGGGGGCAGGAGGGCAGATCTTTATTTACTGAAGTAACTGATTTTAAACAGGCATTAATTCACCCCTGTAGGGCTGCTCCCAGTTTATGATACCGTAGAAGCGGACTGCTGTCTTTATCATAAGCATCTGCCTATCTTGCAAGTTCAAATCTGATTTTTTGTTAAAGTTTGACAGCAGGGAGTGTGTTCCCCTTTGCTGTCGGGCCCTGCGTGTGCGCCTCGCGTTGACCTGCCCCCAAGGTGGTGACGGCAGGTGCCCGGGGAAATCCGGGTGAGGTTAACAGGAGCATTTCTGCTCGCTTCCTTTCAGGCCAGTGATGGGCACGGTCATCCCAGGGCCTGATGTACCTTGCCGTGGAGGCAAGGGTAAAGTCTCTGTCAATTGGTGGCGTTAGCAATACCTGATATAAACGTTACTCTTGATGAGCATCAGGGATACCACACGGCAGCTGCCACTGCACCAGGCTGCTTTTATGCTGCACGTTCTGAAATGTCGTGTACCTTGTTAAACAGTGACATTTCCAAAATCATTTGGTGCTCTGTGTCCAGCCCTCATGCCTCTCCACTGAAGGGCGTGGGGTGACACCATTTATAACTTCAGCCCAGACTGCAGTATGACTGATGTTTGTTCCATGCAGGTTTCACCAGAAGGTGAAGTCTTCTCCAGCAGCCCACAGGGCTGAGAGCAGCAGCGTGCCATTAGGGCCCGTTTCCCGGCAGTCCCAGACGGCGGGGAGAGCTTCAGGAGAAGGTGCTTTCTGCCTTGAAGGATAATGTCGACCCACCGTAATTATCTTGCTACTCCAGGAGGATCTTAAAGGTTGATTTTATAATATTTCAAGACAGAGGTTCTATGGTAATGAATTGCAATGAAATGCAAAGAAGCACGGAGCCAAACAGGCAGTGCTCTGCAGTGCGCAGCACCACTACAGAATCACAGAAAAAATCCTCAACAGAGACGTGGTTAAGATGTTAGACTGTGTATGATCGCTTCATTTGCAGCTCAGCCAGAAAGCGGATTAAAATTCATTTTAAAGCAATTACAGGTTTATTGCAGAAACAAACGCAGCTATTGTTCAGCTGATGGATTGGACGGCTTAAAGAGAAGGAGAACCAGGAGGATCAGGAGCAGAACAAATGGAGGCCCCTGCAAGTCACAGGCAATGAGCTCTCCCCACCGACACCACCAGCAGAGATCTCCATGCGGGGACGTTCTGTAAAACCTCCACAGGACAGGAGTGCCCTGCCTTGGAGGAGGGACCTGACCTCGGCCCCGCTGCTCGGGGCAAGCCCCAGGCCCGGTACCGAGCCCGTTTGCTGCCTCCAGCCCAGGGCAGGGGCTCGCTCCTGCACCTTGCTGCCTCAGGCACCAGCAAATGAACCTCGCAGAGCCTGTGCGAGGCAGCCACGGGAAGGTGGAACCGCACCAGTGCCTGCAAATACCTCCTGGGGATAGGGGCAAATATTTGTCTTTTGTCAGTCTATTTGTTATCTGTGAATATTTCTTTTTTCATAATCCCTTTTTGCAGCCTGAAGGGGAGAACTGTTGGATTAAAGTAAACCTATTTAGAAGAGAAGTATTCTTCGAAATATTGTGGGTAAGAGATAAATTCTAAAGATCTAAATTGCTTCTCCCTTAATGGAAGAGTTACTGACTCGCTAATCCAGGAAAATTGGGCAGTTTCACTCCTGGTGTTAGTTCCCAGGCTTCTGGTGAAGCGGGAGACGTTTGGGAAGGCTGTGTGCGATGGGGGAGCATCACAGCTGGCACAGGCGGTGGGTGACAGCACGGGGCTGCCGCAGGACCGCTCCTGTTTCGGGGCCGGGAGCAGGGTTTGCCAGCGGCTGCAGAGAGGCCCAGCATAGGAACGGGTGAAGCTTCCCAGCTCGGCGGGGCCTTCCCGGGCAGCAGCCGTGCTGGGGGGGCCGTGGCATGGCCCCAACCCCTGCCCTGCCCCGCTGCGTGCAGCAGCACCGCTCCGGCTGCTGGGCACAGCCGCAGGTAAAGCAAAGCACTGTTGTTAATGCCATGGAAACTGTCGTGCTGTTTGCAGAGTTTTGTTAGATCAAACCTTAAAATACTAGCTTTTCAGAAGGCCATTTTGCAGCACGAGGACCTCTTAATTAGGGATTCCCCTTCACTGGCACGTGCCGCCCCAAAGCCCGGGTGCTGTGATGACAAAAGGCAGGTTTCCTTCACGTTCCAGGTGAGTCTGCCCACCCGGCGTGCTCACGTAAGCAGT
Source organism: Oxyura jamaicensis (assembly GCF_011077185.1). Classification (NCBI taxonomy): domain Eukaryota; kingdom Metazoa; phylum Chordata; class Aves; order Anseriformes; family Anatidae; genus Oxyura; species Oxyura jamaicensis. The sequence continues at coordinate 623,510 of NC_048926.1, read as the reverse complement.
CTGCTTTGTGTCTCCTGAGAGGAGAGATGAGACATGATGGCTGTTTCCTGCTGGCTCTTCCAGTTTGGTTTAATGAAGTCCGTGATCTCCGTTCTTCTGCTCATGTAGGATCCTATTAAAATAAGTTTCATACCAAGCATCGTGCAAGCGCTAAAGAAACCTGCTCTGAATGCTGGGCGCTCCACATGCGAAGCACGCTGGCAGCGTCCCTGCTGCCTCTCCTGTCCAACAGCTTTCCTTCCTCTTTTGCCCATTTTCTCCCCATCCCTCCTCAGAAGGAGAGCAGAGGAGGTGCTGTGGTCACGACTGCGGACCGCGAGGTGGTTTAGGGAGGGAAGCGGACCAGAACCCAGATTAGAAGCTAACCTGACACGAAAGCAATCAAAGTTATCAGCAAACCATTAAATTGCTTCCAGAAATAAAGCTGCACCGCTCTCAGCAGGTGGAGAGGAGCGATGGCGGTGCCCCCCCCACCAGCGCCATTCCCCGCACCCCGGTGGGCGCCGCGCTTCGGGGCCGGCCTCAGCCCCTGCCCGCCCAGCCCTGCAGGCAGGGGATGGGGAACGCAGGGAAATGGCTTCCTGCACAGCGTGCCCGAGCCACGCGAGGCCATTTGCCCCCCTGGCTGCCAGCGCCTTGATCCAGGTCAGACGAGGGTACATGGCTGCCTGGCGGCCCGGCCAGGCCGTCACAGCCCTCGCACCCAGCTTCGTGCCGCGTAGCTGCAGCCCTGAGCCGCCTGCGGAGAAACCCTCCCTGACACCGAGCACCGGGAGCAGGACGTGGCCAGGGGCAGGCGCAGCGGCAGCGTGGCAGAGCTGCCAGTGCTCAGTACACATTGTTGGGCCTGTTAGGGTGAGACACTTTTATTTTAAAAGCCCTGATGCCAAAAACACGCTAGTGTGTCGAGCCGAGCTGGTGGGCGCTGGTTTTGTCAGAGGTGCTGTCCCTGGCTGCAGCCTGGGCTCCTGTCCTACGTGTGCAGGGCCTAAAGGGAGGCCAGGGACAGGAGGCTGGGACGGGCTGATTTCAGCTGCCGCGGCCGCTGCAGCGCTCCGCTGCCGTGAGAGCCCCTACGTGAGCTCCATTGATCATTCATAGGATGTCAGGTGGCTTACAGATGGGAACTCAAGCCTATTGATTTTTACTAGCTTGCTAAAAATTGAAAAGGGGAGAGCATAAAAACCCTTAAAAAGCTGATGTTTAAGTATTGTTCCCTATACGGTAATTCCCCCACACCAGTTTGTTTTAAAGGAAACACAATATATGCATCTGTGTCGTTTGTGAGACCGCGGAGCAGCACCGAGTCACGTTTGGCTCGCAGGCTAGGGCATCTGGTGAGCTGCGAGAGACAAAAACAAACAAATAAAACCAAGAGCTGAAAACCAAACCTGATCTTTTAAAAGCTCCGTAAGTGAAATGAATTCAACCAACTCTAAATTGGCAACAGTTCCACTACGGAGATCTACAGGGTTTGTAATCAAAGGGAGAGCGGCAAGATGAGTTCCCATCAAGTGCATTGACTTGGAAAATGGGGAAAGTTTAGGGTCAGGCGTACGTATTCTCGGGGGAATGCTTACCATGGAAAATTGGAAGCAGAGAGGGCTTCAGACAACGCCACCATGATTACTTGTTTCAGTGTCAATTTTCTGTACTTTTCAGTTTACTGAAGACATCCACCTGCTCATAAAGTATCGTAGGGCTCTGGCTGTGGGAGAGGGATTTTTCCTTTCCTTGAGCCCAATATTAATTATCAAAGCCTGCACAGCCCTCGTGGTGGTTAGTGTGAGAAGTCCATGGCTAATGAGAGCACATTGTGCCAGCCGTGGATAAATTAAATGAAACTACCGCTCAGAGTTCTCATTTTCCTCACTTGTATCTCAGCATTGTTTTTCCTGCAGAAGAGATACTTTGACTATGTACAGTAATTCATCTTCACATATAAGCCTGCAGGTAAGGCTAATATCAAGTCCCTAATGGTCTGCTGTCTTACAAATGATATAAGATATTTGGAAGGAGCATAAATGGGACGCGTGAACTTGGAACCACAAACCACCTATCAGGGACATCTTATTTATTCGCTCTGCAATGATGAGTAATTATTCTGTTTGGGAGGGAATAATCATTCAGGTTTTGTCACCTGCCTTTCACACCTCTTGCAGACGTTCAATACCACAATCCCTCATGAACCTGCAGTGCATGGCTTACAGTCGAGGTTCCCTCGGCAATTGGGGAAGAAATCGCTTTTCCTGTGACTTCAGATAGATGCTCCAGTACCAAGAGGATGCATGAAAAACAATATGCAGGAAAATAACTGCACCATGCAATCCTTCATTGTTTTGAAAGATATTAGACTAAAATTTGAGTTATTTTTTCCAGATTTGTGCTGGTTTCTTTTCCAGAATTTGTACAGCCATTCCTCAGAGACTGTTTTGGCGCAACAAAAAATAAACCCCAGCCCTGGCTTTTTAGTTAAATAAGCAGAATTCAAGCACAGGGCTCTGCTAGGAAATGTGCCATAACCCCCTTCCCCCCGCCCCCAAGTGTGTCCAGGTTTATTTTGCACAAGGTAATGTCATCTTTGAATTATGTAGTGAGGGACAATACAAGTAATTAGACCTGATGTCAATAAAGCAGCTGATAACACGCCGCAAGCGAGGTGTATCTGGCACCAGATGATCAGCTTCCAAATTCTGTTGTTGCTCGGTGGGGTTTTGGTGTCGGCTGAGCAAACCCCCCGTGGTGGGCAGTTTGCTGTGCGGGTGCCTGGCCCCCGGCAGCGTGCGCCACGTCTGCGGGGCCTGCCACAATCCACGATGCTGCGAGTCTCTTCCTTCCATTTTATGTTTTTAAGCGCCCATCTTGTGAGGCAGCCGGCAGGAAAGCTTTCCTGGGCAACACCTACCGAGATTTATGAAAGCATTGTTCACAAAACAATGGTCCCACGTTTCGGTCCGTCCTGAGGGAGGCAACGTGCGGTGCCGAAGGTCGTGATTTCGAGGTCAGAGGTCTGAGTCACGAGGGATTAAAAGAGATTAAATATCTTCTTCTCCAAAACTGCACGTTTGGATAATTAATTGCTCCCTGAACATGGAGGCTTTAAATGATTGCCCTCCATAGATGCCAGATTCATTCTCCCTTTCTTGTTATTTGTCTCTGCATGGGAAAGCACAAGCGAATGGTAAAAATACTTGTCTTTTTGTAAGGAGCTGCCAGCATCATTCAGAACAGGGGCTGACTCTAACAAAGTTAACCATCTGCTAATTAAGCTTACTCAATTTTCCAGGTAAGCAAACACTACACTTAAAACCAATACTCAGCCTCCCCTGCGCCCATGAGCTCTGCGGCGGTGGCTGCTCGCGGTGTGTCCCGCCGGCACCAGTGCTGCCATGGGTTTAAACACACGCTGGAATTAATCTGCTGGATAAAACCTTTTCCTCGTGGTCTTTCATTAATCACCCGTCCTTCCCATATTTCCTTGTAGGAAAATAGATTTTTAAACCTGTCAGATGTGGTTTTGTGGGATTCATTTTGTGCCTTTTCTGTCTGATCTGCGCTGCCAGGGAGGAGGCAGACAATTAACTGATGGTTTAAAAATGCAGAGCACTCATTACTGTACTTAGCTAATAGATGTGAATTATGTAACTGCTGGATGTGCTTAGGGTATTAAATATAGATTTTTATTTTGGGATATTAGGTTTCCCAGCAAGGCGAGTGATTGACACATCTGAAAATTCAGTTCCCAATTGTGTGAAAAATAGGTAGCTGTGAAATCTGGGCCCAAATTTGGGAAAAGGGAAAAAAGCAAAGAAAAAAAAACAAACAAACAAACAAAAAAAAACTGTTGGCTCATCTGGCACTGGAAAGCTGCATTTGCTTTTTCCCAGACCCACCAGACCTGCTTCACTCAGCGCACCAGGACATCCACTGAGGAAATCTGGCTGCCAAAATGCGAGGCCACAGTGGGCAGCATAAGCCCGAACACTTCTCTGTGCTCTGGCCGTGTTGTCTGGCTTTGCCCGCCCCCCCCACCCCACAGGTCCCCCCCGCCTGAGTTTCCGTGCCGGGGGCCGCCAGGCGCCCTGCCCACACCGCTGTGGTCGATGAGCAGCGGGCCGCGGGGCTGCGGCAGCGGGCGATGGGGACGGGCTGGTCCATGAGCAGGGGGGCTCCCGTCTCCCGGCAAGTGTCTGAATTAGGCAGTTTCTAGGCTGAAGGCTGTCATTTACAGCTAAACGCCCCAATTTAGTGCTCTCAATTTGTCCACCTTGCTTTCTGGGTTAATCTAAATCCTGCATGGCTTAAACTCCCCACACCAAATGCCGTCTGCTTTGCTCTGCAGGGCCTCGGGGGGCACAGCAGCAGCGTGGCGGAGAAGGGGACTTGACCCCAGAGCGAGCCACCTTCTAGGGTGACCGTGGCATCGGTGCAAGTCAGGCTGGCTTTCACATGGGGCTGCTGGGGTGGGCAGGCAGCCCCGGGTGCCCCTGCATCCCCCCCAACCCAGCAGGCCCCCCGAGCAGGGTGCCCAGCCCCACGTGCAGGCGGCTGCTGGGACCTCCCCGAGGAGCCCAGCACAGGTTGTGTGCCCAGACCGTGTGAACTGTGAAGTCCGGAACAACCACCAGCAGCGTCCCTCGGGCACTTTCTCTGCTTTCCAGACCTCCCTCCCTTGGCACGATCCTGCAAACAACGTGTGGAGGGGGAGGCAAGGCTGGGCGCGGAGCAGGAAGGACAGCCACCGGAGAGTTGGCTCATCTGCTTGCAGCGTTAATGGAGCAGACCGCAATTACTGTCACAGCTTCAGAGGGACTCCTTAGCAACATTTTAACATCTGTTTAAGAGAGAGGTTGCATTGGAAGTAACATCTTGCATGCGAGGCAAAACGAAGCTAAATGGTGATGACGAGGGTGCCGGAAGCGGCAGAGCACAGCGGAGCTGCTCCATCACAGCCCGCTGCGTGCTCGTGCACAGCCTGGAAACACCAGGCAGAGCTCCACGGAGAAGTGCCCTCCGCAGCACTGGGCGTGGGAAAACACAGATTGGCAGAGAAGAAAGCTCAGACTGCCCTGTCTGCTCCATGGCACCGAGCACCCCCAGCACCGGCTCCTCGGGGCGAGGGGTGGTCCTGTGGGGACCCAGAGCAGCGCTCGTGGGGCAGCTCGTGGGGCAGCTCGTGGGGCAGCTCGTGGTTTGCACACCGGGGAGGCACTCTGGGCATGAAATCGCACACTGGTATCACTTACAGCACAATCAGTTGATGCACAAACATTGGGGTCAGGGGAGGAAAAACTTCCAGTAAAACATGCTGCCAGGGCCCACGGGGAGGGGACGTGAGAGGAGGGAGAGCTTCACTCCCTAACGAGCCGGGGAGTGATTAGCCGTCTGCCACTTACGGGAAGGGCAGCCGCTGTGCCAAGCCGGCGCGTTGTCAGGCAGTCTTTAATTTGCCAGGAGCATCAGAGCAGCCCTGCACAGGGGCTGGAGGGGTGGGGGTGACGGAGCAGACCCCCATGACTGGCAGAGGGAGGGTGCTGGGCTGGGGGGATTCGCCCACTTTGCTCCCAGATGGCCTGGGCTGGATCTCACCCCGCTCCCACCCCAGTTCCATTCCCGCAAAGTAAAACTAAGTAAAAGCAAAGTCTGTGTCGGCTTGGGGGTACACACCGCCACTGCAAGGAGACGGAGCAGACCCTCTCCTTAGCTCTGTCCTGAGGCGAGTGCAGGAAGCGTGTCCGGAGGAGGCATTCCCACTGCTTACAGGCAGAGAAGCCTGGCGTGGTGTGATCAGAGCCAATTATTTTCTGTGCCGGTGCTCCGGAGTCGTACAATAAACCGCCCGTGCCACCACAGTGACCCATGGTAGCTGGCCAGGGTTGCCCTGGGAAGACAGGAGCAGCCAAAACTTGTCCAATAATCAGTGATTATGAATTCTTTGTGCAGGTTTGCTAGCCTCGTGGATGAAGTCTGGGGAGACACACCACAGGGAGAGCCAGAAGGGCAAAGGAGAGAGTGGCCCTTTCCAAACCTGGCCCTGTCTGACTGACAAAGGAAAGTTCAGAAGTTTCAAACATAGCTTGAAATTAAAAAATAAATAAGGCAAATTAAAAACTATTGATCTTGGATTGTAAATTAGTGAAATAGAGCATGCATGGATGTGGATACATCTGCCCTACAGCTGTACTTTGGTTCAATTTAGGGCAGCTAACTCTACAGCCGTGCTTATGCATTTGCTAGCAGGAGGAACACAAAGCTTTGCAGGAGCTTGCCAGGTACAAGTGCGCAGCGTGGGAGGACCTGGCCCCTCTGTACATCAACACCACAGCCTCGGACCCCCCAGCCCTGCCCAGGAGGCTGGAATCCCCATGTGCACGTGGGGAGGCTCCCTGGGGAGGCCCCAGCACCTTGGCTGGTGCCCGGGGTGAGGACAGAGACCGCAGCTGAGCTTCAGCTGGCGGGCAGGAGGGTGACCCTGTGTGGCCGGGGGCAGTGCCCGGTCTCAGCTGGCCCTGCTCGGGGAGCAGTTGGGCCAGGGACGTCCAGAACTCCCTGCCAGCCTTAATTATTTATGAGCCTGCTATCTCAGCCTTGCAGCAAGACTGTCTCAAAGCAGTTTTGGTTTGGGTCATGGCAGAGAGCTGGGAATGGCTCGTTGCTCTGTTTGCAATTTAGCAAAAAGAAAAAGGCAGGACTCGGTCCCTGCCAGCAGCACCCACAGATTTGGTGCAGATACACCCCGGGGTTAGCGTGTCACATGGCTGTGAAATGCTGTCACCTCAAAGCCCTGTGCCACGCGTTTCTGGGCTCCTTTGTGTTGGATTAAATCTTGCAGCCTCTGAGGAGCTCCCATAACTCCAGAGCTCCACAGGAGCCCCAGAGGTGCCTGCGAGAGCCAGGCCGCTGTGAGCACAAGGCACCCACAGCACACAGCTGGTGCCGGAGGGTAATGAATTGCCTGTAGCTGTGAAATGCTGCTCGTACACAGAGCAGGCAAGGGAGTGTAAAAGGGTACGGAAAAAATTACAGTGGCATTGTTGGTGTTGAAGGATAAACTGCTTTGTATAGTGACACTCATGTTACAATGTCAATTGGTGGAGGGGCTTCATGGTGAATTGTATGATGAAGAAAGAGCTATGATTCAAAAGCTGTCATCAAAAGGAACCTCTGCTCTGTATAAACAGTGCACAAGTCATCCGCTCTAATAGGATGCAAACAACATTGTCATGTACCAGATGAGACAGGTCGCAAGTCAACCTGTCATATTCTAGGACAATTGAATTGATTTGTGTTTGCTATCTTGTTTTGTTTCTAAATGGTTTGCATGGAGAACTGTGAGGCCCCAGAAGCTCCCCCGCTGCGCAGCAGGCACTGGATCTCACAGCACCCGTCCCCAGCAGCGCCGTCGCTCCCGCTGAAACTAGGGCAGGGTTGTCGAGCCCCTTTACTTGGTTAGAGCTAGCATTTAGCCAGTGCTAAAATATGGCAGGAGAGAGGACAAAACTGGATGCACAACATTAACCCGAGGCTTGCCTCGCTCTTTGTTCTCCGGGGAATAAACCTGATGGGTGGCCTGCCTGACACCGAGCTGCCCAGTGCCCAGGGGGATGTGCCCCAGGCCCATCCTCACTGCCCTTCCTATGCAGAAATCGCAGCACCCCGGCTGTCCTTCGAGCTCCCTGGCTTTTGAAAGTCACAAGAACTACCGTTTTTGTCCAATAAACAGCAATCGGTGCTGCAATGTCTTTGCAGCCTAAGCCTTAACCGCACTTTATAAAAGCACCGAACCCCACAGACACCCGCAGCCTTACCTCAACCTGCCCCTTGTGCCCCCGCCCGTTCCCTGCCGAGCCCGGGGTGCAGGGAGCGCACCCGAGCCCAGCCGCTGCGGGAGGCAGGCGGCTCGTCGCTGTGCTGGGTCTCGATAGAGATAAATCTGCAGGAGCATGGTGACATTTTTAGGGCACGCTATTTTTGCCTTATGAGTGGGCTGGAAAAATCAGAGTGGCTTTCAAAGAAATGAAAGCACCTTATTTATTCTGAGAAAATCGCTCTTACTGATTAACCTCCAGCTCTTCGGCAGTGTCTCTCGTGACATGAGGCTTAATCCCCTGAGAACTAAGGTTAAAAGGATGGGCTTAGGGAAAAGTTTGAAGATGGTGTGGACGAGGGCCGACATTTGTTTTACCATTGAAATTGTCTTGCAGCTGCCAGACACGGAGACGTGTTGCAATGCTAGAGAGGAGTTATCCCTGAAGAACAACCATCCCAACACTGAAGTTCATCAGCTGTTTATCAGCGAAGAGCAATGCGGTGCAATAGCACAAGGAGTTTTAAAAATGCATTCTCCAATGGCAACCGAATGGGAAGTTAGGTGGACAACTGAAAATGGACAAAGGGGCAAAAGCCAGAGAACAAATCACCCCAAACTTCTTCTTGCACTTCATCTGCTCCAGAGTTTGCAAAATTTCTCGTGTGCATTGATTTTCTTTATGCATGAAGTTCCCTGAAATTTATGACAATTCTGCGAAGTGGAAAGCGGCACAGCTCGCCCATCTCCGGGGACACATGGGCGGCGAGGGGAGTCTCGCTCTTCCAGCCTTCTTGCAACTCAGAGACATGCAAACCGCGGTGTGGAGAGGCTCCCAGACTTTCTTTTTCTTTTTTCTTTTCTTTTTTTCAGTGAGGATAATAATAACAGTGTCAAGGACACCATTCAAGTTGATGCCTGGAGAGCTATTCAGTATAGACCTATTTACGGCCATTATAAAATGCCTGTGGATAGTTCAACGACCGATTTTCAAGAGTCTTTTTCTACTGTTTGAAGGATCAGGAAAATCTATCAAACTGCAGAAATTAAGCTATTTTTCTTCAGGGGAAGAGAAACAGAGTAGGGAGCTTCTCACATTAAAATGCTGCTGTAGATTCCCGATGAATGAAAAATTGGTCTGCATAATAATGAGCCAGGAGATAGATTTTTAAACGGCTTAACACCACTCTGCACAGCTGCGGCGGCAGCGTGGGGGATTGGAGGCGATCTTGCTGCCTTTTGCTTGACAAAGCGGGGAGATCGCTGCGCTGCGCTCGGGCGGCGGCGGGTTGGGTCTCCTGGGCTGCCGGCAGGCAGAGGGCCAGCAGTGGCTGCTCAGCATCCCCGGGGCCCGCTGCAGGCTGCCACCAGCCCTGGGGACACCGACACACGTCCCTGCTGCGCCCTGACCCCGCCGTGCAGCAGGACTCGCACCTCTGCTGTGCCGCCCACCTTCCTCGTACACGGCCAGCCACCCGTGCACGCTGCATGGAGCAGTTTCCTTTGGAAAAACACGGGGTTTGAGTAGCGCACGTTGATTACTCGCATGATAAAAGTCGATCAATGTGCTGAACAAACAAGCCTCTCTGCTCAGATGGGCTCCGTCACGATTTTGTTACCGAGTGCTTGCCTCCTGCCATCCTGCACCACGAGCACAAGCCCCTTTTCTTTCCCAGCCCCTCGGGTGAGGTTGTTCTTACAAAACATCCATCGTCATTTGCTTTTACCAAAAATACCAGAAATTTCGCTTGAAGGTCTCAGGACCAATCTGCACTGCCCCGTTGCCATTTGTCCCTTGCTGTTAGGGCTGAGCCTGCAGACCGGGTTTCCTTACTTTTGTGCTTTCCGAGAGGTAGCAGCGCGCAGGTCATTGATCGTGTGTCTCTTGCAAATCAACAGTACGAACAGTATGAATATGAATAAATAATGACATTCCGGTGCAGGGGATCTGGATCCGCCACATGCCCGTCGGGGAGGATCCTTTACTCCAAACACTCCCCTCCACGCGTGCCACTTGTGCACTTTATTTTCTGCCATGGCGGATATCGCTTCCCGTTAGAGCACGTCTAGGAGGTGTCGTCAGGGTGTTCTTTGGGACGGGAACTTGGAGGGCACGTTTCCATGCTGGCAGGCTGGGGGAGGCTCCCGGCCCCGTGGGCTGCCCCCTCCGGCTCCCACGCGATGCCGACAGCGGTCCCAGGGCCCGTCAGGCCCCGTGGGTGGGATGGCGGCAGCGGAGGGCTGGGCAGGAGGAACGGGCTCTGTTGTGGCAGGGCTGGGCAGGAGGCTTTGCCACCTGTCTGTGCCCCCATGCTCACATGCTGCCTCCAGCCCAAGCCCCCTCCTGATCACCGAGGCCTCCATGCCTCGCCACCCACCCAATGCACCCGTCTCTCGCTTCACACATACGGGATTAAGCGGGCTAGTTAAGGCAGGGCATGGTGAGTGCAGACAAGGCTGCTTTATCCTGGGCACCTGGGTGCCCGTGCAGGCACTGGGCAGGGGCTGGGGCTGGGCATCTTTGTGTCCCATCCCATGGCACATCAGGCCATGGCAGCACGCGATGTCTCCCAGCCGGTGTTCCTGTCCATACCACAATCTCAGGCACTTGGCAGACACAGATCTCAGCACTGAATCTCCTGTTCAGTTTGGGATGAAGGATTAATTTCTTCATCGCCTTGGCACCCCAGGCTGTTTCTGGATCGGGGCCATAGCTGCGGCACAAGGGGACAACGCACAGCTCTGCTTTTCTCCCTCTCCCAGCCTGACAGCAGCTCAGCCAGGATCTCCAGCAGCGAGGCAGACGCTTCCTGTCTGCTCCTGACCTGTAAAGAATAGAAAAAGCCTTTGCTCCTCGGGGTCAGGCAATAAAATGTCATCGTTGGAGCTGCCTGCAAGGAGCGACGTGGCAGCAGCCGCCCCAGGAAGATCTCCCTGCTCCTCTGGCAGGATGCTCCAGCTCCTGCGTGGCCCATCTCCCCGGTGGGCCTGGGAGCATGTCCCGCAGCTACACTTCCCCTGTCAGCACCCCCGGCCCCACTGCAGCACAAGCTGCCCTCGGCTTCCCGGCACGATGCTCTTGCACTGAGGGCTGCAGCAGGGCCGGGGCTGCTGGCGGGGGCTGCCCGGGCCCCCCAGCAGCCCTGGCCACGAGGAGCCCTCCCCGCAGCCGCCGCGGTCCCGGCGGGCAGCAGCTGGCCGCTCCCATGGGAAAGGCGCGCTGGCGAGCGGCCGCCCTGGGCTGCCGCCCTCCTTTCTCCTCGCTCCCGTCGCATGACTTTGTTCTTTGTTAAAAGACACGCAGCGGAGGAGATGCAGCCGCTCTTTGTGCCAGCAATTTGAATTTGACCCTTTCCAACACCAAAAATCAATACTCCCGTGGAGAAGCAGTGGGTGCTATTTTTCTAAACCCTGTTTACAGCAGTACAGTCCTTTAAGGCAGATGTTATCTGCTTCAGAGTCCGCTGCATACTTTACCAAATTTTACAAAGCATTTTCTGAGCACATAATGACAGTATTATCTTTGTCCACCTGCTGAGAATAGCAGTGGGCTCACAATAAATATCTACTTTCAAGACGTACAAGTGAGAGTCCATCTTATCTGTCCAGATGGGGAAAAAAGCCCCTAATTTACATCCCCGAAAGCGCTGGGGTGTGACAAAGGTCATCAGCTGACACTGTACCCTCAACTGGAATGAAAAATATATGAGCCAGGGCTGCATTGTTTGAAGGCGAGATAACTGATGCCGACGTGCGCCTTCGGGTCTCTTCTGCCCCTCTGCCTGGCGATGCTGTGGCCAGCCCCAGCCCCGTGGCACCCCCCTGGCTGCAGGGCAAGGATGAGCCCCAGCAGGGCAGTGCCAGCCTCTCTTGGCTCCAGCCCCCACGGCTGCCCCTGCTGGGGCTGCCCTCTGGGACTGTCCCCGTCCCTGCTTCACGTGCCCGGGGTTGCACACCCGATTTTGGAAGCTGTTTGGTGCCTTGGCGCTGCTGCTCTGCAGCTCGGTGCATTTCAGAGCGGCAGATGCCAGCAAGAGGGAGTGAGCGCAGAGATGGGGAAGGGATCCACCTCTTGCACTTGGTTTGGTGGAAGATAAGCACGAAGGGCAGGCACGTGGTCAGCTTCCACAGCACACGCCTCTGATGCAGGCACTCTTTTGCTCCTCCAGCAGAGTTCTGGGGCTGCTCCCTCCCGAGGGGAGGCAGCAAGCGGCCAGGTGCTGGCAGCAGAGCTGGGCCCGCAGTCCACAGGAAACCAGAAAAGGACAGAGAAAAACGAGTAGGAAGCCAGGGGGGATATAAAATCATTAACACAACTCCTAATACAGTGGAAGAAATGTCAATATGAACGCTGAACTAATGGGCCAATCTCCTAAAAAATTTTATTATCTCTGAAGTTTTAAATAATGCATCGCATTCAGATCACCGACGTCCCTCGTGGCATTAATCTTTGATCTTACAGTTCAGCACAAGAAAAGTGGTAAATCAGAGATACTGACCCTTGTCTACACATTCTGCAGATAGTAATTGATCAAAGATTTATTTATTAGCCAAGCCATGATTGATTTATAGGAGTTTTGCTTGATCAAGTTAATTGCAAACAATAACCGACCATGCTGGCTGCACGGGGAGCCCGGCCCCGCCGCTCTTGTCCGGGGTGGTAACGCTGCCAAAGCGATACGGTGCGGGCGAGTGGCTGGCCCACTGCGTGCTTTTGGCTCACACACCTGCAGCAGATAAAATAGTTACCACCACCACTAACCGGCTTGTCGTGGAGCCAGAGGAATTAGCAAAGTCAGGTTTAAAGTGTCATTTCCTTAGGATGGGCTAGGTCAAGGCATTAATTTTCCAACATCAGAAGGAGATGGTTAAATGGTAACTCATTCATGAAGTGGATAAGGAAAAAGGAAGGGGAAAAAGAAAAGGGGAAGAAAATCTGTCAGGTTACGGTACTCTACCAGAACAGCTAGCACACAGCAGCACTTGGCATTATTTGGATGAGAAATCTTGTCTGAGCCAGGGCCGGGACCAGCGACCAGCCCCTGCACACCCAGCCTTCCTCGAGCGCCTCTTCCCCATTTATGCCTCTTTCCAAAAACAACACAAAGGTGTGACAAAACTTCGGTGTCACCTTCCTGCCCTTGCCCAGGCCCTTCAGCATAACGACCTGCTGGAGGAAGGGAGGAACAAAGCCGCCTTGCTTCTGAGCCGACGCGCATCTGAAAAATTAATTTGGGGCTGGGATTTTCATGATCTTGTGGGAGTTGGGCACTTAACCCATGTGAAACGCTAGCAGCTTTGACGTCTAAAGGCTCTTTTAAAGATCCCAGGCTTAATTGTTAGGATTTTTTTTCTAAATCACAGCTGTAGTTCAGGCTTCAAGCCCTTTCCAAACAAGTTTATCCATCCTTAATTACCGCTAAGAAACTGACCCCTGTGCGAGCCGCACGCGGCAGCTCTCCTCTTGGCTGACAGACAACTGTCAGCCAGGCAAGAGCTACTAATTAGTAATTGATAAATATAAGTGTGCTGTCTTCCCCGAGCAGAGTACCACTTGATGACAGTAATTAATTGTTCATTGATCCCCACAGGTTGGAGCTCAGTTACTGCCGCGCGCTCCGCAGCGGCTCCAGGCGAGCGCAGCCCCTTGGAGCTGCCCTGGGGATGCTCACGGGGCTCATCCTGAGCTGGGCAAACCCCGCAGTCTGCAGTGCCCCGAGGAGACACAGCCCAGCCACCTCGCTCCTTGCAAAGCCCGTGTTACAGCTCGACATGGGCACTTAACGCTTCGTCCTTCCCTATGCCTTCATCTTCACCTGCATTAAAGCAGGGGAAAATTGAAACCGCCTGAGCAGTGATAGATTGGAAAGGATGGGAGAGGCGCTGGGCTTACAGACATTCATGCCCAGACCCTGTGCTGTACCTGTGAAGAGCCCCAGCACGTCTTTGCCTGTCCACAGGCTCAGGGCCTGCAGCTGATGGGAGGGAAGCGGCTGCCTGAGGGGCTGAGCTGTGCCTGCTGTGGCCGAGGAGCATCTGCCTTCCGCAGGAGCAAAGCGACGCCTGTGCTGACCCCAGAATGGGCTTGCGCTTTGTCCTGACCCAAATACAATTTTTTCTAAGAGGAAAAACAATCAAACCACTTTAAAAATAAATAAATAAATATGTCTTTAAACTACATCTCCAAGGCAAATGCTAGGCTGTCCAGTCCCACGTCCATTTTGGTGCTCGTTATCACTTTACAAACTCTAAAACGGGGGCCACTTCCCACCAAGGTTGGCTGGTTGGTTGTGGAAAAGCTGACCCAGCCTCGGGAGCAGGACAGACAAGCTCCTGGCTGGAAGGCAACCCCAGCACTGGGACATTCCCACGCTGGGTGGTGGCTCCCACTGCCATCGGGCCCCTGTGCTGCTCCCCGGGGTGTTCCTCTCCCGGCCCCTGTTGATCGCCTCCCTGGTTCCTTCCCCACTTGGGTCAGGCTCCTGAGCGTCGATCTGCCTGATAGCCCCCCGGGGAGTCTTTTGTTCTGAATAGGTGAAAAATTGTACCCACAAAAAGAGTTCCCCATCCGATCAATTCCCTCTAACAACTTTATTGATTAGCTGCAGTAACATTTTTCATTTATTAATTATGAAGAAGATGTTCCAGCACTTCCTTAAAGTTAACTATTGTGATTTTCCCTCTCTCATCAGTCCTCCAAACACCAGCCAGCATGGCAGCGAAGCCCCAGAGGCAGCAGAAGTCTCTTGCACGTGCTTCTCTTGGAATCGGTTTGGGCGTCTTTGCTCATCCCAGCCTTTGTGGTGCTGTGCAGCAGTTTTGCCACTTAACAGGGCTCTGCCCTGGCACTCGGGCCTGCCGAGCACCGCACGTGGTTGGAAGGCTGAACTGTTCGTCCTTCCAGAGCAAGCCCCGGTGCCTGAATTTGGACTCCCGGGTGAGAAAAGCACAGCTTCCCCCAGCAGCAGCCGCCTGGTGCCTGTGGAGATGCCCAGTGCTGCTGGAGGAGGTCACGGCACGCTGCAGGGCTGCTGGAGAAGCAGCATCGCCAGCAGAAGGGGTGAGGCAGCGGCACAAACCCCTCAAGGTTTAGGCATAATTTTGTCCATGCTGGGATTTCTCCAAGCCCGTTTTCATCCAAAACTCAGCTTCCTTGGCAAAGGTCTATCAACTACAATGCGTCTTGTTGCAGTTCTCTGCAGAAGCCTCACATTTCCTAGGTAACTGAACGTTTGTTTAGAGCTTTCCCCGAGCAGAAGAACTGGACTGGAAGGGAGGAAGGTGCCACCACCAAGCTGGTGCTGGCCCAGCCCCAAAGCCCCGGTGGCCCAGGAGGCGGCTGCTGCACGGCATCCAGCGGTGGTCTGACCTCTCGGCCAGCTGGGGAGCAGAGCGCAAGCACGAGGCACCAGGAATAAAACAGGCTGCTCACTGCTCAGTGAAAAGCTTTTACCAGAAAAGGGAAAGAAAAAAAATCAAAGAAAAAGCTTGCTGTTTCAAAACCCGCCTGCTCCTTCTGAACAACCCCCATTTCCCTCCGCGGGCTGCACATCTCCGTGACAACAGGAGGCTGCCAGCCGCTCGCTTCAGCTGGACACGGAAGGGCCGTGGCGATGCTTCCCCCGTTATCACTCGCAGGACTTGTTAATATGCATCAGACGCTTAATCCTGGGTTCACGATCCCGGAGCTGATGTACAGAAAGCTCTCGTGGCTCCGCCGCGTCCCCGCCGCGCTGGGAACAGCCGGTCTCTGCGGCCCAAGTTATCCGCGTGCCGAACAAATGGGATGTCTCCATCACTTTTATTGTGGGGAATTATTGACATCAGAGATGACAAATCCCGCACCGAGGTCAGGAAGTCATTTACACACGGGGAAGGGATGCCACGGCGGTTTAAACGCCCTGAATGAGTAATTCTCCCTGTCCTTTGCTGCGGATCTTTGTCAACAGCTCTGGCCTAGCAAGCCCCGTCCGCAGGCATCAGGGGTCCCTGTGCCACAGGCTGGGAACCTGCGGGTCCCCAGCACTCAGCACCAGCTGGGCTCACGAGCACGGCGCTGGATGCGGGCCGGGTGGACAAACCATGGCAGCGCCGCAAATTGAGAGGAGTCAAGGGAGGGCAAGGAAGCCTGAGAGCAAGCTCGGAGGAGGAGCAAGAAAGGAAAAGGAAGGTCAGAAAGAGGGTAATTAAGGAAATGCAGGAGAGAGAAATTATACAAGAGAGGATTAGAAATGTACAATTGGTGTCAGTACCTGGGAACATAAATCACACGCAGCTGGAAGGAGATAGCACGCTACTGAAGGAAACCTAAGGGTGATAGTGGACTGATTATGAGTTTGAAATATGGTATGTTGGCAAAAAATCTGCTATGATTTATACTCTGTCAGAGGCCATCCCAGGAAGGTGGCAGGCCTTTCCCATATAGCTCTTCTGAGACTGAAACTCCAACACCGAATTGATTTCTGAGTACACTAGTCTGCGCTCGGCTGGAGATGGTAACAAATAACACAGAGGAGAGAAGGAAAAATTAGGAAATCAAAAAGGAGATTACAGTCACGGGAAAACAAATGCATCAAGTGCGCACAGCACACCAGATGGAGGACAAATAGATACCTGGGCGCTGGTTTGCCATTTACTGCTAACCAAGACAGAGAGCACTTGCCAGGAAAAACGCATTGCATGTGAGGATGTTATTAATACCTCATCACAAAACACTCCGCTCTCGGTCTGGGAGTGTGACTGTAGCCTGTCATAAGGACAAACCCCATAAACAAACATAATCCAGGTAATTTCCCCAAATTACCCTTCTATGCTGTACGAAGTTACAGAAAGGTTTAATTTCTCAGGTTTTGCCATCCTGTCCAAAACCAACGGTGAGCACCATTTCATGCGAACGCCCCAGGTAAACATCTGTACATTTTGCAAATAGCTGTATCTAAAATAATAATAATTTAAAAGAATACATAACCTAGTAATTAACAAATCTTAATAAACGTAGCTATAGAGATGCCAAGGAGCTGCAAGGCTAATTAGATACCTGGATAAAGGCATGAACTGCCTTTGGGACGCAGGCAGGGACAGCCCCACGCCGGCCCAGCCCTGCTCCGGGCACCGCGGGCACAGCGGGCAGGAGGCAGAGCAGGAACAGCTCCTGGGGGGCTGCTGGTGTGGAGCACGGCCAAAAATACACCACAGCAGGAAGAAAGCAGAGAATGGGAAAAAACGGAGAAGGTGATCAATACCCGAAGGCAAGAAACAAAGGGAGAAGAGTGAACAGTTCTTATTCCTGACCTATGCTACAAGGGGCCTGAGCTGGAGACCTGTTTTCTCTCAGAGGAAGTGCAGCAATAGCCCAAACATGAAGCAGATGCAAATGAGGGCAGTGACAGCGACGTCTTTCCAGGGGTTCACTTTCATGCTTTCCCAGCCACTTCCCGCAGCAGCTGTGGCCCTGGGTGTTGCTGCGGCAGCACCACGACTTGGTGGCCGTGGCTCCTGCGGGGCTTGCCGGCA
The DNA here is from genome assembly GCF_011077185.1 of Oxyura jamaicensis. Taxonomy (NCBI): domain Eukaryota; kingdom Metazoa; phylum Chordata; class Aves; order Anseriformes; family Anatidae; genus Oxyura; species Oxyura jamaicensis. The sequence continues at coordinate 606,190 of NC_048926.1, read as the reverse complement.
GGCTTTGGGACCCCGGGGCAGGCTCCAGCTCCCTGCATTTCCCCCAGATTAACCTGGATCTGCCTCGTGCTTGTTTCGCCCAGGACAGCTCGCAGCGCTGCCCTGCGCCCATGGCTTTGCCCAGCACCGCACCGGCAGGAGCAGAGCCACAGCCCAGTGCTCCCAGTCCTGCCCCTGACCCGCTCCAAGCACAGGGCTCCTGCTGCAGAACAGATGGTGGGGAAAATGCTTGGAGATTAATAATTATACTGATACAAAACGGGATCGAAGGGATCAGGACGTAACAGAGGGGCTGAACAATAATTTGATATCTCTGTAGTAAATGAGGAGGACAGATGCTTGCTTAAATTTGGGGATTAGATTTTGCGGACTAAAGAAGATAATAAATGAAATGATTACAGCATTAAAATGCTAGTCTTCCCGCGGACAAGCAGTTCAGAACGATGCTTGTCCTCCCAGGGTGGGAACGGAGGGGCAGGCTCTGGGAAGGGGAGGGCTCAGTGTTGGGTGCTGGCATCGGCACCCGTGGCAGAAAACCCCAGCCCCCTCCTCAAGGGCTCCCCAGGGGACATGGAGAGAATCCTTCTGCCACCATTTGCAGCAAAATTTAGTGCCACATACCTTTTGTCTTCTTTATGTCTGAGTCTTGCACTACTTGGACTTTGGCCTTTGGTGAATGCTGTTTTTTGGGATAGCCTACCTGCAGGGTCGTGGGGCAGATGTGGGGACATCTGGAGTAATTCAAAGGTTTGTTGACTGCCTTCCCGGTGCCCTGCAGCTCACACAGCCCGGCACTCCCGAGGGTGTGAGGTGCTGCGGGACAGCCCCAGCGCTGCCCTCACGGAGGGTTGGGGAGCCGAGTGTCCTGCAGGGACAGCAGGATGAGAGGTGCTGTGCAGGAGCCGCCGCAGCGCCGGGAGGTCGGCGTGCCGCGAGCCGGGGGCACAGCGCGGCCCCGCTCCGTGCTCCCGCGGGCACCGCTGCGGCTGCTGGCCTAATTGGTGCGGAGAGGTCTCGGAAGAAGAGCAAGCCCACCAGGTAATGGCAAGTGCTGGAGCTGCCTGGGGTTCATTTGCTGCAGTTCCTGTGTTTATTATTGCTGGAATTAAATAGTTTCCCATGGAGAAATGGCTAATGATGTCACTAAAATATGAGGAGGGAGGAGGCAATTACACCTGCTCCTGACCTAGCTGCTGCTGCCTATTCAAACAAAACACCCTCGTGTGGGCTCGCCGTACAAAAGGCTGCCGTGGCAGATCACGCCCGGGAGCGTGAGTGGGCAGGAGGAGGTGAGGGAAGTGCTTTATGAGAGAGAAGGCTCCTCTTCGTGCACAAATATCTAAAAACTATTAATTTTGGGGCAGCAGCTAGGAAGAAATACATGAAAGGGAAATTGATTTCTATTTAAATGGTATGTTTTCATCACCTTTTTTCAGAGCATGAACATTCATCTTTGAGTACCTGTGCTAATTGATTTCAAATGCAATTCAACACAATCACTGTAGAATAATAAATCTCGGGGCGAAGGAGCAGGAGGGACACCGGCGGGACGCAGCACGGCCGGAGGCGGCAGCGGGGATGGGGGGGCCCTGGCCCCATCCCACGCCGAGCCCCAGCCCCATGGCAGCTTCATGCTGATGTAGGCAAGGGGTCCAGGGCCAGCCTGCAAAAGGTGGGCTCAATCTTGTTAGGGGAGTCGTTGAGGGATCAGGGAGGTTTAGGGCTAATGCGAAGGGTTCTGCTAATCCCAGTAATCCCCCAGAGAGAGCGAAGGTGATGGGGAGATGGGGCACAGGGCTGCAGAGAGGGCCCGCACTGGCCAGGTGGCACCTGGGCTGGGGGAGCCGAGCATCTCCAGCAGAGGCAGCGGGGACAGGGCTTGGGGGGCACAGGGGACAGGCTGGGGGCTGCTGCTGGGAGTGGGGGCTGTGGAGAGCCCTGGGCCAGCACCAGCTCCTCGCAGTGGGCTCTCCCCTGCTAATGGCTTTACTCCCTTGTGCTTGTCGGCTGCGCTGCTCCACGTCCCGCAGCTTTCCAGCGCGCTGCGATGCGAAACCGCGCGGTGCGCCCCGCTGCCAGCTAACAGAAGCCTTCGAGCTCTCCCAGTGAGCCGCTCCTCTCAGGGGCACTGTTAGTCCTCACAAGCACCTGAATTAAATTTATAGCCGGGGATATTGGCTACGGCGTCTCCCCGTGCAGGGGAAAAAGCAAATAAAATTTCCTCCGGGCACATTGATCCTCCCGGCAGCCTGCGGATGCTCAGAGAGGAGCACAAGGGGCGAGGAGGGGTGGCCGCGGGCACCTGTGACCCCTGGCTCGTCCCCAGCTGGCTGGAGGAGCATCGCGGGGCTGCCAGGCACGGCCGCCTGCACGGCCCCCGCTGCTGCCTGGGGCTGGTTCTGGCAGGGCTTGCGACAAGGCTGGGCTCTGAGGCGGCTGCCAGGGGCTCGGGAAGCGGCGTGCCATGGGGACGGAGCGCCCAAAGGCAGGCGCCTCAGGGCTGCACAGGCCCACGCGTTCCACGCAGCCCCGCGTACCGGGTGCTGAGTGGGAGGGTGCTGCAGAGGCTGGTCCAGGGAACAGCAGCTCAGAAAAGCACCTTGCTTTTAGGTGTTTATCCTCGAATACATAATGGAACATGATACCCAAAAAGCTACTGTGGAAAAATGGGCTAATGGAAGCCCTGGCTAAATGTAAAACCTGTGGGTGAGAAGGAGGTGAGCGGCTCCTATCTCAGTGTGTGGCACTTGTAGGCAGATATTGCAGTGCTACAGCCTGTTGTGGTACTTACATCTCAAAAGGGTGTTGAGGTAACGGGGAGGGAACAGAAAATAGCCATAAAAATTGCTTGCAAGCCAAAAATACACTGTGCGGGAACAGGCTAAAAGAGCCTAATGTGCTGAGCTTCTCAGTGAAAGAAGGAAAGATGCCCTGATTAGAGGATATGAGAACTTCTGCAGGAACAGCGAGGGAACAACACAGCGCCTTTAACCTGCCAGGAGAGCAGGGCGCAGCCAGCTGCACGAGGCACGGGGGCCCCAAAATCCAGCCGGAGGGATGAGCCCCCGGGGCAGCGGGTCTGTGTGCCCCCCCACACCTTCCAGACAGACCCGAGCACTGGGCAGGGCGGGGGATTAATGAGAGAAATTCAAAGACCTTTCATAATGAACAATCTATGGACTTCGATGCGGCTTCGCAGTATGAAAGTTCAATAGCAATATTCATATTGAGTTATCTCCCAATTTATGGGGCACGAGATTGACTGGTTTGACTCTCATTTACTCTGAGCCATTTCATACGTCCTGGGGCAGCGTGTGTGTGGGAACTGCCCCAGTCCGAGATTATGCTGCGTGCCATCTGCAGGTCCGCATCGCGTGCCCCGTGGCAGGGCAGGGCCGTGGCAGGCAGGCGGTGTCAGCAACCAGCGTGAATCAGGGAGAAATGTGGGACCACCTCCTCTCCAGAGAACCTGTGCTGCATCTTCCCCCCCAAAAAAAATAATTTTAAAAAGCACGTTGATCACTGCTACAGCAATTAAACCCAGGAACAGTTTGAATGCTCATATTGATGCAGCAGGGACCTTAAGCGAAATAAACCCGGTAAAATAATAGCCAGTGGACAGTCAGAGACCATGGAGAACCTATTGATTGCAACAGGGTCTCTTTTCTGTGCAGCACAACGATCTCAGAAGAGCTGAGCTTCGGGTAATTTCTAGCAAACAATGTATTGTACACCATTATTTGTGGATCCTGAAAATCGAACCAAGGCGCCCAGGTCTCTCTCGTATGCCCGCACTTCAGAGGAGGCTCCGTAACGAGGAGCTCGTCGCCGCCGGAGCTCGGCGCTTCCCCCTCAGTGCTCGGTGCCCGGGGCTGCTGGGGCTCGCGGTGTGCCGGCAGGACAGGGAGGGCCGTGCGGGGCGAGCTAAGGCCCCTCACCGGCACCGGTGGGCAAGGAAAAATCCCTCGGGCAGGTGTCACCTGCGGGCCTGCAGGCTGCGCCCCGCGGTGCCTGCCCCACACAGCTCCTGTCTGCGAGAGGAGGACTGGGAGCAGGGGCCTTGCGGGCAGGTCTCTGGGGCAGCTTCTCAGTTCCTAAGGGTTCACGGGTTATCGTAAGATGGATGGAAAGCTTCCTTTCTGGCACCCTTCTATTCTGGAGCCTCCTCCTGCCCCGCATCGACCAGGAGCTGCCTGGTGTGGCCGTCCCTTTGCTTCTCCTGACGGATCACCGCCTGGCTGAGTTTAGAGAGGAGAGCTGCAATATATTACACTTTATCCCTTGCAATGTTCTATAAACATGGCCAGCAAGTTCCCTGGGTCAATCGCAGCCGATTCCGCTCGCAGCAGCTGCCAGCAGGGGTAGGCTGAGGAGTGCTGCTGGGTCTGCACTGAGCCCCCCGCCGGGCTTCACCGCTTTGCCACCCTCACCCAGCCCGTGCTGCAGAGGGGCTTGTGCGAGTGCTGGAAGCTCACAGGGCACCAGCCTGGCCCTGCACCCCAGAAATCCTCCGGCACCAGGCAGTGCTCGCATGGTGGAGAGCCCAGTGATGGGGCAGAGCATCCCGGTGCCCGTCCACATCCCGCGGGATGCCCTGCACCAGTCCCCAGCACCGCCAGCGGTGTCCCAGGCACGTCCCTGTGCCGGGGAGCTGCTGCCCCCCGGCCCTTGCGGGGCTCGGGGAGGGCCATAAACAAGGGTCTGTCTGACGCCGATCGGCACTAAAGGTCTTGTGGTGCATTTAATTTAAAAGGGGGCTTGCCCTGATGTTTCTGCCTGAAAGATATATCCGTCTCCTGCTGCTGCACACGTTGTTGCACGCTGATTACTGGCACCTCCTCACCCCTCAGATGGGGCCACTTTCGCCAGGGCCGTTAAGTGAGCCCCTGGAACAGAGTTTGAAAGAAAGAAGGAGATGGAAAGACACGGGAAGGGACACGGCCACGTGCTCATGGCCCTGGGGACGGGACCGTTTCCCTGGTGCAGCCCATGCACGGGCAGCTTTCTGGCTACAGCCGTGGCTGTGGCTTGGAGCCAGTCTTCAGCTTGGAGAAGAAATGGACTACAGGTCGGTATTTTAGAGGACTATAAAGTCATGAGTGCAGAGAGAAGTCAGGAAAAGAAAGAAAATGATATGTGATACATAAGATACCTAAACATACATAAGACACTAAAGTGCATCCAGTGGATTTATCAGTGGAAACGCTTGAAGAGATCAGATGGAAAAGAAGATGCAAAGGGAGCTGGGGCCGGGGCATGGCTGTGGAGGCACGTGGAGGTGTGAGGCAGGGAAATGCCAGGCCCCTGTGAACACAGCTTCCAGCCCAGCACGGGGCGACGAGGAGCAGGTTCCTCCTCGTTCCTGCAGCAGGTAAAGCAGCGGGGCCGGTGGCACAGGGTTAATGCACGCGTGCATTCAAAAATTAGGTGTGTGTTATTAAAGGAGAAAGCATCGCAGGGCCAAGCTCCACTGTGCAAAATATGTTTATTGCTTCATGCTGCAAGTTGGCGTGAAGGAGTCCAGCACAAATTTACAGCAACAAAAAGGGCAGGCGATAAAAAGGGTGAAAAACCTGGTACCATAGTGTCAGCAGAAAGAGAAAGCACAAATCAGGAGTTCACACAAATTTACATTCCATGTGTCGATAGAGGAAGAAGTCTCCAAAGTTTTACAGTTAATTTGTATACTTTACCTCCGATGCCAAGGGAATTATAAAGCAGCCAAGCACAAACTCATGGTAAGTGTATAAAACATTTATAAATTGCTAAGCCGAACGGCAGCAGGCAGCCTGAGGGCCGTGAAGCGGGCTCTGCGGTTCCTGCAAGGGCAGTGATGGGGTCTGGCTGTCAGCACGGAGCGCTGCCGGCCGTGGGGCAGACACAGAGCCCGGCCCCGTGGGGCAGCAGAGCTGTCCCCAGAGAGGGACACCCAGCACGGCACAGCCCCGTGGGTGCGTTGTGGGGCCGGAGGGATGATATATCCACGGGCACTGGGCTTGGGACTGTTATATACGAGCGGCTGTCTGACGGCTCTCTGTAGTTACAGCCGGCAGACGGTGCCTTGAGAAAAGGAATAAAAGCTACAAATCAGCCTGGGAGCACAATGAAAATCCGTCCGTGTTGTGGCCCTGGTGAGGCCAGCACGGGCCCTGTGGGAGCTGCAGCCCCGTGCCCAGAGAGGTGCCATCCCATGGGGGGATACCTGGGGAGGCTGCTCTGACCCGCAGCCTTGCTGGGGCCCATGCACTGCCCTGATTGCAGTATGTGTTTGTTTATACTGCTTGCTTGAGATGCCCACATTTCCTGCCAAAGGCTTCTGGCAGCAGACTATGCCATTCCCCATCGGAAAGGCCATCAGCAGTAGTAGCCCGCGGCCCCGAATGCAAACGCCGCTGCCCGGCCTCCGCAGCCCCGGCGGTGCTGGGAGCGGGGTGTGCGCGCATCACCTTGTGCTGCCCGTGTAACAAAGAGATTTCACCGCGAGTTCAGAGGTTGTGAATTTGATAAACCGTCCCATATTTTTAAATGAAAAAATGATACTTCATCTTTCTAATGACAGAAAATGTGGAGATGGTTTACAGTAATATATGCCTTTTTTAATACATGGCTCGCAATCTCAGTCCGGCGGTTGTATGAAGAATGGAGTAGCAGGCAAAAGGTTAATAGAGCATTGGTCCTTTTTTAATTGAAAAAATGACTGAGGGACCATGTAGCAGACCGAGCGGTAATATTATTACAGGCTGTAAGTACTGTTCCAGAGACTTACTGTTCATCTGGGAGCAGAGTAATGAACATTGGGCTGTGCCTCCTGCCTCGGCAGGAATGTGAGCGTGCTCTCGAGCAGGTTGATAATCAGATCTCTTCTAAAAATGGAGATAATTTCCAAAATGTTTGTCTTCCTTCGCGGGCCCTGGCTGTGGCAGGACACTGCAGGATGTCTGCTGGTCCCTGGCAGCGGAGGGAGCGCAATGCCCCGACCTGCGCCCACGGGAAGGGCCTCGGGGCTGGGCAGGGCTCTGTGCGTATGGGCAGGGGGTGCAGCGGGGTGCCTTGTGGTCACACGTCTGTGCCAACATAATCACAGGTGTAAATCAGCATAGCGGCACTGATTTCAGTTAAAATACGGCAATTTACTTTGCCTGTGGATTTGCTCCCCATTCCTTTCCCTGCCCTTCCCATTCATGCTGCCAAGTGCCCTGTCCCTGACTGTCCCTGCTCCAGCCCCTGCTCAGTGTGGGGCTGCCCTGTGAGATCTCTGCAGCCCCCACAGCCCCGTAACACTCCCACAAACCCCACAGCACCCACAGTGCCCCATAGCCCCCCGTAGCCCCCTAGCCCCCACCCCGCAGGGTTTGGCTCTGCTCCTCGTCAGCTCTGGCCAGGGGAAGTGCCTTGATTTGCACAGACAAAGTGAAATCGCTTCGCTTTTCTGCTATAAAACAATTACCGAGCTTTTATACGCTGCTCTTATCAGGCTGTGTACGTCTTGTGCAGCAGGAAAAAAATAACAGCAATTTGGTTCTTAAAGCCGCCGGCGCGCGGTGGGCTGGGACACGGAGCCCAAGGCAGCGCGTGCATGGGTGGGCAGGGGGGTGTGGGGTACCAGCACCTCCCATGCCGTGTGTGGGGCCGGACGCACACCTCCAGCAGCCTGTGCCTACAGGCACCCTGCCCAGGCTGCCGCGGCGCTGCACAGGACAGCCTCGGTGCTACGCGGGCAGCTTCTCATCAGGCAGCTGGCTTTGAAACCCCCGGGAGAATCGGCGTGCACCAAGAGGAGAAATGGAGATAATAAATGAGGCCAATAACATGGGAAAAGCTCTCAGAAAGCCTGCAAAAATAGGCCTTGGGACTAGAACTACCCTGAAATCCTCCTGAGGAAAGACGCTCAAACAATAAATAAAAGATGAAACGTATAAATTATGGCAGTAAATTGTAATGTGACGAGATACAGAGCTCAATGTCCTGCGCGGGCTGCGGGGCCGGCGCTCACCCTGCCCCTGCCCCAGAGGGGGGGCTGAGCCCCGGGCACCACGGAGCCGCGAGGAGCACGTTGTGGTGCTGGTGCTGGGGGCACAGAGCTGCCAAGGGTCGGGGCTGCCCGCAGGAGGCAGTTTGGTGCTGCCGGGGTTTGGGTGCTGGCAGGGCCGCCGTGCTGGGGACGCACCCGGAGACCATGGGTGCAGAGGTCGGCAACGCCAGCACGTGGCACCTCCTGCAAGGGTGGGGAGGAAGGGGGAGAAGCTCTCCTGGAAACCCGACAGATGAGGAAAATGCACCTCAGAGCCAGGGTTGCAGGAATCTGTCTCCTCGCGTTGTTTAGCAAGGGACTGGCCAGAGGAGAGAGCAGAGAGCTCTGCAGCGATGCTTACCCAGGAGCTAAGGTCGTACCCAGGCCAAACTTTGTAACCAGACATTGCAGGGGGAAGGCGTGGGGACTAATTGATGAGGAATTATCATCGCACCAGCTGTGTCATCCGCAGGGCTGAACTTTGGGCTGGCGGGGAGGCAAAGCTGTTAAATAGTTTGTGGCGGTGCTTTGGACTGGCTGAGGATTTATGCTCTGGAGGAGCAGCTCTATCTGTCATCTGTGAAAAGCCTCATTTACAGAGAGACAACATGAGAAAAGGCAATCAGCCTGAAACCTGCTAAGCTGTGAATTTATAAGGGCTCTGCAGGGAGGGGGGCTGCCGGTGCACGGCAGCCTGCGTGGGCAGCAGCGTGCTGCAGGGGGACGCCGCTGCCCCTCTGCCCGCCGCTGCCCCTCCGAGCTGGGGTGTGAGAGGGGAGAAGGAGCCGTGCCCCCAGCATAGGATAAGCCCCCTTATCCTAGCACCCCGCCTGGCCCTCAGTTAGGAATAGAGTCCATCACTGGCAGGCAAATGGAAACACAGTAAAAAAGAAGAGGAAACATGCACTTGGGAAGTGGCTGCACAACTCCTGGGCCTTGGTGATGCCAGCCGGACTGACGCCTCCTCCGGTGCATGGTTGGCAGCCACGGAGACATTTCCTCAGGCCGTGGCCACCCCGCCGCTCCAGGGCTGCAACAAGTCCTGGTGGAGCCCCCACGGGACCGGTCACAGCCCGGCCAAGATGTGGGTGTTGGAGGGAGCAGCCCCGGAGCGAGGAGCTGCTGGCCCGCTCTCTGGGACGTTGCAATGTTTTTGCCTGTTGTGAGTATCTGCTGGTGCTGAATTATTAAAGTTGCGCAGCCACCTCCATTAGCAGAGCTCACACTCATCCCGTCGCCCAGGTACTCCTGTGATGGACCTCCATATAAAAACACTGACTGAAGGATGGATAGCTAACACCGTCATTTTTGCTGCATTTTTCTCCCCCGTGGAGGATGAGCTTCAGTTACTCCCATCCATCTAATTCTTTCAAGTCATCTTCATTCTGCAATTTCCCCTCACCCCGAAAAGAGTAAAAAATCGATCCATTCCTTTCCAATTTCAGAGCGGGAGAGGGAAGGCACCCGGCGAGAGGCAGAGGAGGCTGTTGCCACTCTCATGCCGCTCTGCAGCCCTCCCGCGCTGCCCGTCAGCGGCGTGCGCGTGCGGAGGGCCGGGGCTATCGATCCCCCCGCAGAAAGCGGGCAGGCTGCCCCCACGCCCTGACCTTCGGCTCACCCTTCCACAGCAAAAACCGCACACTTCACCTTGCCGCGGGACGAAGGGAGCAGGCTCCTCGTCGCAGCAGGTGCCAGCGCTCCCAGCGCACACAGCAGCGTGCCCGTGGCCAGCGGCAGCAGCCAGGGGGCTGCCAGAGCCACTCGTCCTTCTCCATCGTGCCATTGTTTCTGCGTGCCAGGGACACTCCTGCCTCCCCTTGTGGCATACCAAGGGCACGTGGCTGTGGCAGGGCTGTATGGTGCTGTGTCCTGGTGCCGCCATGCCAGAGATCACCCACAGGGACGCTGCCTGCACTTGGCCATCTGCGGGTGGGAGGGACGCGAGGACAGCACTGGGGATGGGCGGCCGAGGAGCCAGGCAGCCAAGGGACCTGCTCAGCCCCACGCCGACCGAGCGGCCATGGCCAGAGCAGCACGAGGCACAGCCTGCAGCAGAGCCTGAGCAAAACATGTAGGGCAGCGGGGATGCTGAGGAGGAGCCTTTCCCAGGGGCTTTGCGGTGCCCCGAGGGTGACCCGATGTGTGGTGCCGTGCACGGAGAAGGCCAGGCTGAGCGCGGTGTGCGATGGTGGAGAGAAGGCAGTGCCGGGGAGGGAACAGAAGAGCCGGGTGTGGAAGAGGGTGGACAAAGCCAGAGGCCTGTCAGGAGGGAGGCATGAAGCACGCGTGCTCCAACGAAGTCGTCCAACCTCCAGACCGTGTCGCAGCAGCGGGAGCACGCGGGGTGCCACGGGACGGAGCAAGGGCTTGGGGAGCGTGCTAGAGCTGCTGCTCCCTGCTTCCAGCTAATTGCACCTGGTTTCAGCTGCTCTGCGCAGTTTTTGCCTTTAGTAGCATGGGCATTGTTTGCTTTGGCATATTGCATGACATACATTTTTCAGATGGTTAACAAAATAAAAGTCAAATATACACCAGAGTAACATTCTGGAGGTAAATGTCTTTGCCACAGCACAGTTACTCTTGCGCTGGATTTATGCTATAATACATCACCATTGTACCCTGTGCCATAGCTGACAACAAATATGATTTTAGGTGTCATGCAGCAGGCATTTAATTATTGGAGACATGGACTTAATGGTATTTGTGTCACAGGAGCGAACAGTGCAGATGTGTCTTGACTCAAGGAGACTGAAATGCTTGCTTCAAAACAGCCTCTCCTGATAATAGGTAATTTTACAAAAATGGTTAAATGAATCAGATTCAAACGAGATCTGTTTTTTTCATCTGATCAATAGGTCTGAAAGAAACAATGCCAAATATCATGAATTATTGTACAGCACTGATGACTGCCAGGACAATGGGAATAGCAAAGACAAATACACACCTTTTCCTCTGTTATTGCTTTAAGCCTTTTATTATCATTATTATGGGTGATTAAAAATCCCATTAATCAGATGCTAAACAGATTAAGTTCTATGAATTAATTTTCTGGAAATAACTAAGACAAACATTCTGTGCAGAGCTCATTTAATGAAATAGAAGCTGTTTATCTGCAAAATTAGGGCTTGTGCATATCTGAGGGTTCAGCTGGAAAAATGCACTACCTCGTGGGCATGGTCAGACGCTCGGGCTGGAGAAGCCGCATATTTTTTACCCATTCTAAGTAAAAGAAAGATCTTGCTCTAAGTAATTTATGATTCATTACACAAATAGCTCATTAGCTAGGGCCAGAAAATAAAATTACAGTCATTTAAGGAATAATTCCTTGATTTAGTATTTAAGAAAGCGAGGCCGTGTGACAGCAGCGTGTGTCCTCCTGGAGCCCCGCGGGGAGGCTGCAGGGGAAGGACGGGGCACGGGGGCACCGGCGGGGCTGTGGTGGGTATGGGGCTGTGGGACGGGGCTCCAGAGCTGCCCCACGCCACAGCACGGGGCCTCCACGATGACTGCTATGGGTCAGCCCCCGGTCTGCCCGCCTCTTCCAACCTGCCTCTTCCCAAAGGCAGACACAGGCCGTGCTGACAGCCGAGCCACGGGGCAGCCCCGGTGCCACCAGGAGCCCCGGGATGTCCCTCTCCGCCCTCCAGCAGCGGTCCCTGCCCCTGGCCGTCACCACTCGGTGCCCGGTGACAGCCACAACAGCGCCAGCCACAGCTCCAAAGTCCTCCCGACGGCGGGGCTCGCCATGCCGCACCGCCACTAAACCCTGAACACCTCCTTTGTGTCACCTTTGCACTTGGCTGCACTATCGAGGTGCCATAAATAATGTGTTAGAAGCCGTGGCTGATAATAGGTAATGTTTTAGTGGCAGGGGCACATCTCTATCTTGGTGAAGTTTGGCCTGCTGCTCACAACTGGAAACAAGAAGGTGTGGAAAGGTGCGGAAGGACCAAGAGCTGCTCGAGACCTGGCACCTGCTGCCTCCTCAGGACGTGCACGGAGCCGCCGTGCCAGGACCAAGGTCCCTGCAGGGCCAGGCCCCCGGCTGACAGCCCCCCAGTCGCTGATCGGGGCGCCCCGCTCCCTCAAAGCCATTGGCACAGCGGACTGTCAGCAACGGGAGGGCTTGGCAGAGGAAATCTCTAAGACAAATTGTTTTCTTAGAAGCAATTTCGTAATCCTGTTATTGCACGTTATCGCGAATGACTGCTGGCTGACATTTCACACGGAGGTACATTGCCCAGCTCCTGCTCGTGTGCCTGCTCCCGGGGCCAAGCGCCGTGCACCCAGTACCGCTGGACAGGAGCAGCACTGGTGGGGTGCTCTGACATGGTGGATGTCTTCTCCTGGTGCACCCACCCAGCATGGACTGGGCAGCTCCGGGCTGGGGTCGGCCTCAGAAGCTGAGGTTTGCCTGAAAGACAACGGGGTCTCCGGGCTGAGGTCTGCAAGGCAGCTGAGCAGCACAGAGTCTCATCAAATTAAATTGCTCAGCTGCCGGGATTCAGTTCCTGAAGCCCATTGACTTCAACAGCAGTGAGAATTGAAGTCTGTCTGAGGATTTTCTTGGTTCGTCTGCAGCTCCACTCCTGCACTATCCTCGACGTTTTCTCTGCGAGCAGGAGGTCAATGGGAGCCGAGACTCCTGCCCGGCCACAAACCAAGGCCAGCTTTCACACACCGCGTGGCTTTTCACTGTGAGAGTCTGCAAGTGCGTATCTGTCCTACAGACGGGCACCTAAGTCAAGGAAGGGAGGCGCAGGGGCAGCCCTCCTGCTGTGGTTGCTTCGTGGGGTAACAACCCGAGGGCTCAGCCCAGGCTGGGGCTGGGGCTGCAGGGAGCTCGCTGCCTTGCAGCGCCTTCCCTCCTCCGTGTGTAACTCTTACCTGCCAGCAGGAAACAAGGGCATCGCCTTGGCCGTTGTGCTGCTACTGACAGGTGTACGGGAAATGAACATGAACTGATTTTTCACCGGTATCTTTCCCTCCCGCAACAATTACAGAGGAGGCAATGTGACAAACAAGTTCCCCCAGTAGTGAAACAACGCCCTGGCCACCGGACTGAGCAGCCTGCCAGGGACACGCTTGGCTTTTGCAGCTTGGCTCTGCCTGGACCACATGAAGCCCCCATGGGAAGTGGCTGGCAGAGCAGGCAAAGCCGTGCTGCAGCCCCGTGCCCCCCGCAGTCCCATGCCCCCCACGGCCCCATCCAAAGGGGCCGGAGCCCCAGCCCCACTGCTGTGGCCCCAGGAGCACCCCAGCCTTCACATGCCACTGGGCTGTGATGTGCACGAGCACGGCTCTGCTCCTGCCCCTGCTGCTGCAGCTGCCTGAAATGATCCCGCTACCCGGCGGGGTTATCCCCATCCCTGGTGTGGGGAACAACCCCAGTGTCCAAGGCATGTCTCTGGTTCCTAAGCACTGCTTGTGTGTGAGAAAGGAAGCACCGAAGGAGCTCTTAAATCCAGTATCCAAGCTTTAAAGCACTGTCAGAGGGAAGTGGACCTTCTGTGTTCATTTATAGCCCTCTCCAGAAATTGCCTATTGAATTACTATTTCTTGTGCCTGTTTAAATAAATAGGCGTATTTGTTACTGTTGTTGAAAGTTCCATGTTTGGCCTTTTGAAGTCATTTGATTAGGAAGTAGGGAGAATATTTTAGCAGGAAAGAAGGCACTGACAATCAGGAGAGGCAGGAATAATCCAATCTTCTTCGTGAAAGAGGGCAAGGGTCCTCCTTGGAGGTCAAAGCTCCCTTAGCACAATTAGAACTTTAATTAATGAAATTGGCTGAGGCTCCACCAGCGGAGGCAGCACATCTGGCCCTGCCCAGAAGAGGTGCAGGCGGGGAGGAGCAGCAGCTCCCCGGGCGGCAGCAGCCTCGGCAGCCCTCGGCGTCTCCCGGAGCCTCCCTGCAGCCCCAGCAGCAAAGCTGGCCCGTGTCCACAGCGAGCGGGGCGACTCTCGGCATGTCGTGCTGCTCAGACATGCTGTCTGCAATTAATATTGCAGAACTGCCTCCTGATTCCTAAATTATGTATTTCTCCCTTTCAGCATCGTGTGTTTTTGTGCAGGGTTAATTATTTTCCATCATTCCGCCTTTAGTAACAGTCGTCCTAATTAAGGGTCCGAGTTCCGCTCTCATTTCTGCCTGGCGGATCCTAATGAAATCAATGGAGCCACATGGGTGTAAATGGGAAAGGAACAGTGACCATCTACATCAGACTAAAATGTGCCCCTCTCCTGCTGATTAATGCACAAAATTAAAGCAAGGCATATGCTCCAACTTCTGGCTAAATGTCACTGCGTGAATTAATGCAAAAAAATCAGCCTGAGTGGCTCCTCAGGTTCACTTCCCAAACCCGCGGGTGCCTTGCTTTAGGGCCAGGAATCCAACACGGGGGAAATCCAGGTCGGAGCCCACACCTGCCATGTCCGCAGGGCCCGGCACAAGGGCTGGGAGCTCCGCGCCCTCCTGCACTGCTCTCCGGTCCCGCCGGCCGCTGTCTCGTGAGCTGGCAGGAGAAGGGCTGATCTCGAACTCTTCTTCCCCTGCTTGCATTTCCTGACGGCCACTATTAGAGCAGACCGAGGTATCCCTGCAGTGGAGGCTCCAATAAGTGGATCCGCATGCAATATTCATGGAGCACTTCAGAATAGTTACAGATCCATCACGCCTGTCAGCAGGACGGCGCGTACCCCTGATGCTGCGCTTAAGCACCTTGTTGAACCAGAGCCCTGGGGTGGCCGTGCAGCCAGGCCTGGGACGGGGCAGCGCCGCCGTGCCGGGGGCTGCCGGGGGACACGGGCACCGTGCAGCCTCTGATGGCGCCGAGGAGGCCGGCATCATGCTGAGGTGCTTCCCTTCCCGTAACGAAGGGCGAGGGTGGCCAAGAGGGGCCAAGGGCACTGGGATGCTGCCACATCCCACCAGTGCCCGCGTTGATCCTGAGCCAGCACCAGAGCTGCTGTGCCACCGCACGATGCTGAGGGGGCCGGCGTGGGCTCAGGACCCCTCTGTGGGACAGGGTTGTTTACCAGCCTCAGCCGCCTGGCTGGCACCACGCTGCAGCTCCAAAACCAATCTCATCCCCCAAGATTAATTTTTACACAATCATTCCGGAGGCTGTGATAATCACTCCATAAAAAATGAAGAGATTTGGGATTTTTTTCAATGCGGGGATTAGGTCTAAATACAAGTAATCTGCAGGAAGCTCAGCTGCATGCACACCACTAATCGCTCCGTTACTCGTCCCGGCCCCAGCCCTTTCATTAGTATTTTCTGTAGCAGAGATGTTTGTCCTCGGGGAGGTCAGGGCAGCACCAGCGGTCGGTCACGTCCCCGAGGGCCACGTCCAGGGGCCGGGATGCTGGGTTTGTCCCTGCAGGCTGAGGATAGCATCCGTGGGGCAGCTCTGGTGAGCAGCGGCTCAGCACATCGCTGCAGGATGGTCGGGGCTGTGATGCCTCTCGCCCTGCCCAGGGACCACTAGCACAGCTTGCTGGGGGGACAAGAGCAGCCCTTAGTGTGCGAAGCTTTAATGCAGTGCCACAAGCAGGCTGGTGGGATCTTGTTCAAAAAATAGCGATGAAATAAGCTAAAATAGATGACTAGCCTAGATCCTGGAGCCTCTCATAAATTCCTGGTGGTTTAGCCAGGTGAAGCGTGAGCGTGGCTGCAGGAGCTGGCAGTGTCCCCAGGCCCAGGGTCCTTGTCCCCTCATTCCCCTGTTCCCCTGCGGTGCTGGGCTGCGGGCGGTGTGAGGGAAGTCCTGTGCTGGGGCATCTTGCAGCATGTTTGTGAGTGCCCCCATGGCACTTCTGCTTCCTCGTGTGTCTCCCACTGCTTGTACAGCCCTGCTTAACCGACCTTTGTCGTGTATTTACATCAAAAGTGAGTGGAGGAGGTGGCCGCACGCGCAATGTTCTCTCTCTCTTGGCCCTTCAAGGTTATTTATTTCTTCTGCCATCATTTCCTGCTGAGCCTTTGGGCTGAATTCACTGGCGGTACCAGTGGAGGGCAACAGCCCGTGGGCCAGCCCGTGGCTGGGGGCTTTGCAGCTCCGAGCGAGCAGGTGCTTGGGACCGGGAGAGGTGGGAGGCCAGAGGCTAAAAGAAAATACCGTGTGTAGTGAAGTCAGGAGATGCGTGCCCTTTGTGTCCAGCAAGTGCTTTTTGCAAATGTAATTAAAATAATTATATATCTGGGACTGTTCTGACCACAGGTATAAGGATACAGCGCCAGGTTTAAAAAAAAAAAAAAAAAAAAAAAAAAGCACTTAGAAAAGGGCTCAAGCAAGCTTTGGGTACTTATGTTGAAAATAATTGTCCAAGGATACCCAATTCAGCAGCCACCTAACCTGAAAGCACTTACGCACACTTGGGCAGACGTTCAACAAAGCATTTAGATACCCGAGGCGCTGCATCAGCAGAAAACCTGGGGCCTTCGTTCAAGAGAGTGACTCAGGGAAAGCGGAGCCGCTCTGCTGCTGAGATGGCCCGGGTGCCGCCGGACCCCGCCTGGTGCCACCGGGTCCATTCTGCTGCCACAGGGCCCAGCCTGGTGCCACCGGCCGCCCGCGGATGGCAGGGTGCACGTCCCTGCCTTTGCCCTCCCCATCACAGCACCTTCGCGTTTTATGGCCACTCAATGGCACTTCTTGCTCGTGTCCCTGGCAGCTGCCCCACCAGGCACAGGCGGCAGTGCCTGTGAGGTGCCCACCACGTCTCCGGTACGTGTCCCGCTGCCATCCCAGCCCCAGGCTGGCACCTCCGTGTCCCTCAGGCCGCCAGCACCGGCTGCTGGTGCCATCTCCTTGCAGCTCTGTTCGCAGATAGCTTTTGCCTTTGTTGGCTGCTGCAAATGTTTTAGGACCGAGGGACTCCGGGAGAGAGGCGTTTATTAATACAGCCCCGTGATTGGAGTCGCAGGTGGCTCTCTCTTTACCTCCTTCCCCGGGGAACGGATTTTCAGTGCAAGTGGAGATGCTGCAAACCAGCAGCGAAAGCTGAACGCAGCCGAAGAAGGAGAATGCTTCTGATAATAAATTCATAGAGCTTCACACACCAGCAGGCTAGCAAGCACTTGTTTTTAAAGAGACTTTAAAACTATTTTGGGTGCAGTCAGTCAGACCAGGATGCCCTTCCTGCTTGGAGACCCTATGCATGGGCTTCAAAGAAGGGAAGGAGACAGAAAAACAGCTCTGAAAAGGTTCATTTCAGCGGGTGCAAATCTTCAAAGCACAACTTTCCTGTAGAGTTAAAAAGACCGTGTCCCATTTGTATGAATAAGTCAAAAAGGGGGAACCGTTCCTAAGTGCACGCTCAACCCGATGGGTATTTCCCCTGTCGGACATGAAAGCAGATCGATGCTCCTGCTTTCTTTTATGTAGCGTATCTGCATTTCTGCTCCACTGATACATCATCTCTTGTCTTCTCTGACTGCGTGAATCCTTGTCCCTATTTCACATACATTTCTCCTCTTCCGCAATCTTCCCTGGCATTAGGAAAAATCCTGCCATGTGCCTCTGTTGGATATTGTCTCCCTACTGGCAACGAGGCAATTATTGACAGTGTTTTGCTGCAGAGATTTTGGTTTTTCATTATCGGAAACTGGTCTGGAGGAACATTCCACCCGCAAACAGCCGTGAAGTTCAGCTCTTTTTGTTCAGCCTCGAGGAGCCCTGCCAGGAGCCGGCAGGGTGCAGGCTGGTGGCAGCCCCCCCAGCCACCAAGCACACGTGTGTCCTGTGTGCGGAGAGGCGTTTTGCCATCCACTAAGGGGTTATTTTATGCCGTTTGGCAGGGTGGTCTCCAAAATCAGAAGTTTCTCTCAGATCTGTGGTCCACAGGGACTGTAACCCAGCATCGCGAGAAGCAAAACACCTAACACAAAAGATTCCTGGGACTTTCTATGAAGTCTGACTGTTTTTGCAGAAAGTGGAGCTCCTTTATACCCAGCTCCACAGCAAGAGGGGACAAGGGGAAGCACGAGCAGAGCCGCAGTGCTTGGAGCCAGCGTCCTGACCACCCCGCTTCTCCAGGGAGGCAGAATTTCATAAGAATTACACCTAATCTTTGCACCAAATAAACACATGTGCATGCTGGAGCCTGGGAGGGAGGCATTACCAGCTGAATTAACAGTGGCAGATGAATATGTTACCACCAAGCGTCATAAGGAAGAGTTCTTTCCCTGGTCATGGAGTGCTGCTGCAAATGAGATGTCACCAAGCCTTTCACAGCATTAATTACATCGCTTTCTTGTGTCCTAACACGGAAAACTAAAAGGCTGCTTCACCTCACGGTTTGGCAGAATGAGGGTGTCAGATGCTGTCATATCTGGTGTCCCCCCCTTCAGGAACACATTTATAAAATAAGAGTGCTGAAATGCTTTAGCCAACGTGGAATACCTCATCTGTGCATGAACGCAAGCGGCTGGGCTAGGTGTTGTGACCAGCTCAGGGACCCATCGGTGTCCATAAATACCTGCTGGGGGGTCAGGAAGAGGGAGACAGGCTCTTCCTGCCAGCAACAGGACAAGGAGCCTGTCACAAATCAAAATACGAGAAACTGCACTCAAATGTGTGTTTGTGAGGGAGGTCAGGCACGGAGCAGGTTGTGCTGGGAGAGGCTGCAGAGCCTCCATCCTAGGAGATGTTCAAAGCCCGGCTGGACACGTCCTGGCAGTGGCTCTGGGTGCCCTGCCTGGGGCAGGGGCTGGACCTGACCATCACCAGAGGTGCCTCCAACCTCAGTGACTGCCCACATCCATCTGGCCCATCACGAAAGCATGTATTAGCTAAAACACCTTTGATACTGCTGATAGAGCAGCAGATAGTTATAAATGTAGCACTATCTGGTAGATTAAGGGTAAGGAGGTTCCCCCATCACGTTTATGATGATCAGCTTCATGTGTTCAAACTGCAGCTCAGCTTAGCTGGAATTTGGCTCTGAGTTTGGTGCCAGAGCTGGCACATCACTGATGCACAGCTAGAACCTGTCTTTTTTCCCTAGCATAAAAACAACCTCCTACTAAAGTTAGGATTTACTCCACTCCTGACAGGATTTTAGGCACAGGCTCATTAACAAGCCCTTAGACACGTTTTTCCAGTGATGCAGGCAAGCAGCTGACCTACGTTCAGCCTGCCTCTTCCCGCGCGGCGAGGATTGCTTGCTTACCCCAACACACGCGGAGGTCTCCGCAGGCACATCCTGCGTGTGCTGGGGGAGCGCCCTGAGCCGGGGCTGCCCCGCCAGGCTCTGCCAAGCCGCTCCGTGCTGCCGTCCCCCCCGTGCCGCCCCGCAGGCGCGTGCCCCCAGCCCTCCCAGCACGCCGGGTGTCTGTCTGTCTGTCTGAGCAGCGCGGAGCTCTGTCTGTCCCGCCGCTCAAGTCGCCGTACCAAAGCTGCAGGCAGAAGAGATTTTATAGGGAAGGCATATTCCTCCTTGGAGACTTTAAATCTAATCAAAACAGTAATTCCTACAAATTTCCTACTGTATGCCACTGTTGTACTTTCTAGCAAGCACACTCACTTAAGAACAGGTATTTATCAGCAGCCAACGACTCGCTGCGGCCCTGGACACCAGCACTTTCACAGAACCAGGGTCGTTTGGGTGGGAAAGGACCTCTAAGATCCCCAAGTCAAGGCTGGTGGAAAGTAGTGGCAATGCTGAGGCACGAGGCACATCTTCCTTTGCCCCCTTTCTTTAGCACAGCTTGCAAAACACCCTGTGAATAATGAAAATACTAGCTGCCAACCCACTGCCTCTTTCAAAGGTGCTCACAAAAAATCAGCCACCTAATTGAGGAGAAATTCTCGCGGCTCAGGAAGGCAGCTCCTTGTACCTGGGCCTCCCCACTCCTCTCGCGCAGCAGCCCTCAGGCAAGCCGGGATTCTGTGTCAATTACAGGAAAATCAATGAAGATACTGTTCAGGACTCCTCTTCACCATTCAGTGCGGATGATATCCTTCACTTTCTAGCACTGATTCATTTACTTTCAGCCTCTCTAGGGGCTCCTGACATATTGCTATCTCTGAAGAATCTGAAGCAAAAACTGCCTTTGTTTCTACTGCAACGTGCTCGCGTGCACAGTGCCCTGGGACCAGCGTGCGGCCCTGCCAGGGCTGGGGACAGGGAAACGGGTCAAAACTAAGCACTTTTTAAACAGGCTTTTTAAGTATTTCTTGCCGACGCACCTCTCAGCCGCCCTCTCCAGTGTCCCTGCACAGAGACCAGGTGGGATCAGGGTGTGCAATCAGTCCAAAGCTGGGGGCCTGGCACACCACCGCCGTCCTGTCCTGCCTGCAGCGCTGCGCTCTGCTCCTCTCCAGGCCCCCGCGTTGCCCTCAGCCCTCGGCCATGCAGCACCTCGGGACAAGGTTCAGCCGCATCTCATGCCGCCCCCCCTCTGCTCCCCCCGCTGCTGTGTGACCTGCCGCCCTCCCCTGCTGCTCCCCAGCTGGTGGCAAAAAAACCTCAGATCCATCCAAAATAAGTGACATGAGGACTGCGTAGTCTTACTCCTAAGAGCTTATACCCAGCCCCAACACGCATGGCCAGAAACCACATAAGATTTAATGCTAGGTATTACAGAATTGATTTCCACAGTGTCTAACCATAAAAAGTCACGGGTGCTATGTCCTGAGCACACTGGGTGGACGTGCTGAAGCTGGGGACACCACGCGCTGTGGGGACAACAGCAGAAGACTTGATTGGAAACCATGTGAAGAGCCGTGCAAAAAAACTGTCTGCTATAACAAAGCTGCATTATTTCCTAAATTTGCATTCTCTTCTCTCTCCTCCAAAGCCACAAGTATCCCACGGCAATGGGCTGCAGTCCTCCAGGCCGGACTCCAGCCGAATTCCCACTGAAGGCTGAAGAACCATGCTGTGACGTAAAACCCAGCCCTGCAAGCTCCTCATGTTCCACCTCTTCAAAGAGAGCCTCATGCATGGGGAGCTTGTAGGATATAGCCCAGAGCAAGGATGGTGCTACAAAGACAATATTTATTATTTATAAGGCACTTCTATGAACTCAGGGCTCAGAGGCAGAGCTGTCTATGGGGGTGAGCTTCATAAGGAAAAAGAAATGTAGCTTGAAGAAACACTGAAAGTACTGCAGCATGCACAAGTTGTGTTCGTAGGAGACAAATGTTCCTCAGTTTGTGCAAGTGGGACTCTGCTGGAGTTCACATGAAGGTTGCTGTGTCATTTATGGGCCAGTTAATTGCAGCCGGGGCTCCTGTAGGTAGCATCGTGGCCCAAACTCCTTGGTTTTAGAAAGCAAGGGGTCTCTGCATGGGTTTTGCAGCGCCGAGGTGCAGGCTGAGAGGCAGACCCCGCAGTGCTGTACCTGCCACCCGGCCACCCGCAGCCCCTGGCAGCCCCCGGCCCGCCTACCAGGGGGCACCGTGGGGCTGGGGGGCACCGCGGGGCTGGGGGGCACCGCGGGTTTGCGGGGTGCAGCCCAAAGCGCAGCCGGGTGCCGTTAGCAGAGGGGGAACGCGGGCGAGAAACGGTCGGGGGGGTGAGCCCCGCTCCCACGGGGCACCCGGGGCTCCGCGGGGCCGGGCTGGGGGGGGCACCCGGGGGTACCCAGCGGCTGCGGGAGGTCGCCGAGGGGCCGGGCTGGGTACCCCGGGGCTGGCGGGGGCACACGTCGCGGTGTCCCCCCGAGGCTGCCGGAGGAAAGCGGTGCCGGGGGGGCCGGGCCGTGCGGCGGGGCGGCGGGGGGGGGGGCACCGCGGCGCTCGGGGCTGCCGGGGCCGGGCCGCCGGGTTGCCGCTGCCGGCTGCCATTTCAGCGCGCCGCCGCGCGCTCGCTCCCACCCACCCCCCAACCCACCCGCCAGTTT